>NC_067398.1:320088337-320388337 GCF_016432865.1 Antechinus flavipes
AACAAATAATCTTCCCAAAATTCATATATAATTATTTATTAGGTGATATTTAGGGGAAAAGTCCAGAATGTAACTCTTATTGAAAGTGAATTCTTCCAATGTATGACTAATATGGATATGGATATAAATATTCATATGCATATATTTATGTATACATATGTATGCACATGAATGACATTCACTTTTAATGTCCCAGTGCTTATCCAAAACAAAAATAAAAGCTTGAATATACAATCCAATCCAAAATATTTGGATAAATAGTCCCTGGATAGGCATGTAAACTTGTTATATTATGTGGATTTATATGTTTATATATACATCTGTAGAAGGGGAGTAATATTTTTCTCAATTTATCAAAGAAACTTGTCAATTTACAGCAAAAGTTTCCAAATTTCTATTAATTTGTGTTCATTAATAAAATAAACATGAGAGAATAAAGATGATTATGAAAATGGTCTCATTACACTGCCCTATGAATCATTCTTAAAGCATCGATTATAATGCCAATAATGAGACTCCATTATTTTAAGTGTCTACCTTCTCATCATTTTTATCTGTCATATACTGCTATCAAATAAATCCTCATGAATTCATTGAAAGTGAACTTGCATTATTCTGTGGATAGAGAAAAGGGGAGAATTCCAGAATTTCAAGGGATCTCAGAGGTCATATGGTCCTTTTATAAAATATGAATCCTATCAATAACATTTCTAATTCCCAACAAAAAGAGAATCCCACAACTTCTGCTGAAATACTGTCAGTGACAGGGATCTCATTACTTTATAAAGCAGTCTCTTCTATTTCTGTATAGAGCTATTCCTGTACTTCTACTCATTTAACCTAGTTCTGTTCCCTGTAGCCAAGCAGAACTAATGTAATCCCTCTTCCATGTGACAGTTTTTTGATTATTGTGAGACAGTTATTCTCTGCCATTAAATCTTTTTTTTTTTTTGAGGCAAAAAGCTTCTAGTATCTGAAAATATGCGTGTGTATATATATTACACATGTGCACATACATATATACACACATAACACATAATTTGCAAATTGCACATAATTTTTATCAACTTCTGGTCATGGCTTCAATAATCAATATATATTTGGGTCTATATTTATTTATTTAATATATAGCTTCATTTTACTGCCTGAAGGAATTCTTATTTAACTTTGTCAAGAATATATTTAAACATTACAAAAATCCAAAAGTATTTCAATCATGAAAGTAGCTTGAAAAGATGCCTCTATCATCAATTAGAACAATAGAAAATTAATCCACTTAATGAATGACTAATTTAGATGATCTGTAAGAATTCAAAATAATTAACTAAGCAAACAATTTAAGCATTTATATGGAAAGAAGAGGCAGTTAGGTATTGCAGAGAATAGAATACCAACCCTGAAGTCAGAAAGACACATTTCCATAAGTTTAAATCAAGTTGTTAATGCTTATTAGTTGTGTGACCCTGGACAAGTCATTTAATCCTGTTTGCTTCAATTCATCATCTTTAAAATGAGGTGAAAAAGAAAAGTATAAACCATTTACTTTTTAAAGTATCTTTGCCAAGAAAACCCCAAATGGAGTCATGAAAAATTGGATACAACTGAAATGATTGAATAACAATAGTGAAGGGAAAGAATGGAGAGTGGAAGACAAAGTGCTCCAAAGCTAATATAATAATATTTTATGAATATTGAAATATATCTAATTTCATCACAATGAAAGGCTCCAAGCAGAAAATAGTTATTTTATTATATATTATTATATACTATACACACACACACACAAATTACACACACACACACACACACACACATGGCACACACACACACACATGCACACACATAATAATAATAGTAGCTATGTCTTAGAGATTTGCTTGGAAATACATAGTAAAGAGGTGTCAGGGGCAAGATGCAGATTTGATATTAGATGATCTGAGTTGAATTCACAAATCTTTTATTCACTTTTTTGTTGTTGTTGTGTAGGAGAAGTTGCATTCTTCCCAGGTTTTATGTTCCAAATCTGTGAACTGAAAGGCTTGAGTTAGATGACTTCCAAACTCCATTCCAAGTTCAGATCTACAAGTCTATAAGGTTATGAACTTATGTCTTAATCCAAAACCCTCTTTTCATTATTTCAGCCTTCCTTTAATATATCTTTATGTTGATATTGACATATCTTATCTATATCTGTTTATATCTATGTAATCTATATCCTTAACTATACATATATATTTATATCAATATCTATTTTATGCATATTTTGTAGAGTTCACAAATATCCTTGCCATTGATTTTCTTTTCTTTCAATGAAAAAAGTAATACAAATATAGGATATTTTTCTTCAAAAAGATAATAACCTTCACTTAAGAAATTTTTTCCTATATTGTTAATATCAGTTTCACTTTTAAAAATTTATTTTATTTGAAAAAACGGAGTAAGAAAAAAGAAACACAAAAGAAATACAAAACAAAATTAAACAAAACAAAAGAGAACATTGTGATGTGCCCAGCATAACATGTTATAAAATATGTAACAACAAATTATTAGATCAAGAAAGTATATATATATATATATATATATATATATATATATATATATATATATATATCAGTAGTAGAAATTATATTCATGAATGACCATTTTTTCTTTACTTCCTTATAAATTATTCTTTGGCTCCTGTTATGCAATTTATTTATGTTATTCTTTCCCCCCCCCTTCCATCTTCCCCACCATTCCCAAGCAGGCTATAGTTAAGAAAATATTTTTTTTATGTATACATATGTAAATATATAGATACACACACACACACACACACACACACCCCACACATATACATATGTCTTTCCCATCTCTCCTGCCTTTTTAATTAAATTCAGTTCCATATCTTGCCTTGCCATTACTTAATCTCCCTCAACCCAAGGATCCTTCCCTTGTCTTCTTCCCTCACCCTTTACTTTCCCATTTGCCTATCCCTCCCTTGTATTTTTTTAAAATAGATTTTGGAGTATGCTATACCCTTTATGGTATATATGTAGTATTGCCTATTTTCAGAACTATGAGTCCTCTATTGCCTTTATGTCTATTCTTCCTCAGCACTTCATTTGTTTAAACTAGATCACTATTTTTTGTGATTATTTCTTTTCTTCTTATTTTCAAAACATATGCACGGATAATTTTTCAACATTGATCTTTGCATAGCCTTGTGTTTCAAATGTTTCCCTCTTTACTCCACCCTCTCCCCTAGAAGCAAGCAATCCAATATATGCTATACATGTTAAAATATATGTTAAATCCAATATGTGTAAACATATTTATACAATTCTTTTGTTGCACAAGAAAAATCAGATCAAAAAGGAAAGAAAATGAGTAAGAAAACAAAATTCAAGCATCATCAACATCAAACATCAAAAAGAGTGAGAATGTTATATTGTGATCCACATCCCACAGTCCTCTCTCTGAGTGTAGGTAGCTTTCTTCATCACAAGATCATTGGAAGTGGCATCAATCATCTCATTATTGAAAAGAGTCATATTCATTAGAATTGATCGTCGTATAATATTGATGTTGTTGTATACAATGATCTCCTAGTTCTGCTCATTTCACATTTTGAGCATAGTTCCAAATTGCTCTCCAGAATGGGTAGATCCTTTCACAATTGCATCAACAAGGTATTAGTGTCCCAGTTTTCCCACATCCCCTCCAACATTCCTCCCTGCTCAACATTCATCATTCTCTTTTCTTGTCATTTTAGACAGTCTGAGAAGTGTGTAGTGGCATCTCAGAGTTGTCCTAATTTGCATTTCTCCGATCAATAGTGATTTAGAGAACCTTTTCATATGACTAGAAATGGTTTTAATTTATTCATCTGAAAATTGTCTGTTCAGAATAGCTTTAATTTTTATAAATTTGAGTTAATGCTCTATATATTTTAGAAATGAGGCCTTTATCAGAACCCTTAAATGTAAAAATATTTTCCCAGTTTATTGCTTCCCTTCTAATCTTCTCTGCATTCGTTTTGTTTGTACAAACTTTAAATAATAAAAAATATCTACTTGGTGTTCAATTACAAGTTCCAGTTCTTCTTTGGACACAAAGTCTTCCCTTCTGTCCAGATCTGAGAGGTAAACTACCCTATGTTCTTCTAATTTGCTTATAATATCACTCTTTATATATAAATCATGAACCCTTTTCGAAATTATCTTGGTATGTGGTGTGAAGTGTGGATCAGTGCCTCACTTCTTCCATAATGGTTCTGGATTACCTTAATTTAAAAAAAATACACCTATTTTTACCTTGACTGCTAATCTTTCTTTTGAGTTACCATATGATTAAAGTGAATTTTAAAGATATAGTATACATTTTCTCATGTAAAAATAACACAAATAATTTGTCCATGTTTAGTTTATTCTAACAAAGAAACTTAACATAGTTTCTTAAAACTGATTTTTCATATTGACTGTTGCAGGTTAAATTTTCTGTAAAGTTCAGGTTTTGTTCATAGAAAGTCATGAAAATGTGCAATTTCATTGAATATCCATTTTTTCTCATTTAAAATTATAGAAAATTTTGTTGAACATGATATTTTTGGCTATAGGCCTAGTTCTTTTGATTGTTGGTAGATATGATCCAGGACAAGTAGTCTTTTATTGTAGCTGCTAACAAGTCCTATACAATTCTAATTGTAGCTCCAGCATATTTGAATTCCTTAATTTTCTTGTTTTCTTATAAAATTTTCTCTTTGATCTGAGGTTTCAAATTTTGGCAATAATATCCCTAAATGTGTTCCACAAAGGATCTCTTTGAGATGGTGATTAATGAATCTTTCAATTTCTACTTTCCCCTCATGTTCTATTACGCCAGGACAATTTTATTGGACTATTTCCTGCATTATTGTGTTAATGTTCTCTTTTTGGTCAATTATACTTATATTTTATCTTTTTGATCTATTCTCCATGTCTTTCATTTTTAAAATAAAATGTTTCACATTCTTTTCTATTTTCTCATTCTTTGTAATCTTTTTTGTTATTGCCTGGTGTCTCATAGCTTCACTGGCTTCCCCTCATCCAATTCTAATTTTCAAAGAATTATTTTCATCTTTGAGATTCTGTATTTCTTTTTCTAATTGGTTAACTTTTTTCCCATAGGTTTTTTGTGGGCTTTTTGAATGATTTTTATTTTATTTTATTTATTTTAGCTTTTCCTCAATGTCTCTTATTTGATTTTTGAATTGTTTTTTGAGTTCTTCTATAAATTCTCTTTGGGCAGGGACAGGGAGCCATTTCATGTTAATCTTTGGAGTAGAAGTTTGTTTTTGTTGTTGTTATTGTTGTTGTTGTTGTTGTTTTTGCTCAGGCAACTGGTGTTAAGTGACTTGCCCAGGAGGTCACACAGCTAGGAAATGTTAACTGTCTGAAGCCATATTTGCACTCAAGTCCTCCTGACTTCAGGGCTGATGCTCTATCCACTCCACTGCATGACCTATCTGCCCCAGAAGACATTTTTTTTTTTTTACTAACGTATTCTCTTCTGAAGATGAACCCTGGTATTCCCTGTTCTTATAATATTTCAATGGGTTCTTTCTTCTTTGCTGATTCATTTTTTAAATAATAGGTATTAGTGTAAGCACCTCTAATCTTGGGGTTGGGGGGGATGGTGTCTCAAGCTTCCCTTCACCTCTCCATTCTGACCAGGAACCCTAGATCAAGAGTCCCTGCCACACTGTTTCTATACTCACTGAGTTGGTTCTTCATCACCCAGGGTCATGTCTCAACAACGAGATTAGACCTGACATTCCCAATCAACTGAGATTCATTTTGTCTTCCCAGACTCAAACCCTAACTTGACTACCAGTCGGGAGGTGAAACTTTCTGTGGTTCCTGCCAAAGCTTTAGCCACACCTACTTAACCTGATGGATCCCCATTTGGTGTTTCTGTGGAGCTAGCCCACAGGTGTCTGTACTTAAGACAGGTTAATTGTCAATCAGGGTATTTCTTCAGATCTTCTAAGGCTGTATAAGGAGGATCCCCATCCTGTCCCAAGTCTTGATTTTTTACCAGTCTATGTTTGCCCTGAAGTGCAAATTTGTTCTATTTGTGGGAGAAATCTAGAGAGCTTGAAATTTACCAATCTATTCCACCATCTTCCCCAAATCCTCCCTCAGTACTTTTCAATAAGTAAAGCTTTTTGTTTCGTTTAGCTACCTACCTATTTTTTTAAATCAGGTCCATAAACATGCTCCCTATTTACTCTGACAATTTGGACCAAACTGTTTGAACTTAAGTAAAAGTTCTTAGAAAAAAAAGAAGGGATGATTAGCAATCACTAAGTTTGGTTCATTCAAATCTTGTCAAAGCAAGAAGTCACTTTAAGACGTATTGCCTGTGGTGTTTGAAGTAAACAACTTCCCAGATGTGCAATATTGATGCACTAATAGAGTCAACGTGAGGATTCAAGGCCTCTGAGCTCAGAAAAAAACAAATTTTAGGAGCTTTTTCCCCCCAGATTTTCATATTTTGGATTTTGAAGCCTAAGTGCCTTATATTGTAATTTGAGTTTTCCCTATACTGATTTTTTACCTGTTTAATTTCATGCATTAATTATAATGAAAGTTGTCAGAAGTTATAAGATTTAATTCATGTTATTCCATTGCCATTGGCAGATATAGAAAGATACAACATAGATTTCATTCTCTGATGAAGCCACACTATGTATATTTCCTCTGACATCTCACCAACACAAAGAAAACTGTGACAAATCAGCTTCCCGTGTAATTAGAGAATCTAAATGTGCAACATCTACAGGGCAATGATTTTCTCTTTTTTTCTCCCTGGTTTTATTTGTGCCCTCCTTCTTAGGAATTAACACAAATAGACCAAATTTATACAGTCTTCCCAAAGCCTACTGGAACAAAGTAGGTATTTAATAAATATTGATTGATTGATTGATCTCCTCTAACAATACCTTAGTACATTCCAAGACAACCAGAGGTTTCTTTCTTTCTCTGTCTCATTCCTTCACAGTCTTTGCCTCTTCTATTGACTGTCATCAGCTCAGTCTTATACATGACAATGGAGTCTAGATCTGGGGAAGGTGATAGTGTGGATAATGTATCTGATTGTAGTTAAATTGCTATCTGACCTCATAAAAGCAAAATTTCAAAACACACTGATAAAAATCTGCTTTAAAAAAATTGGGCACCCTAACCAAAAGAAAACCATTTCAAATTGCTAAATACACTCTAGCAAAGTAACCACATTACGTAAATAGGGAAACCAACCTGTCACTACTTGCAATCCTTTTTCCTTGACTTCTTTTCCCCTCCTCTCTAGTTCTCAGAGTGAGAAAAGAATGACATAATTTAGGATGAAATGAAGGTCACTTGGATAACATCCAGGTGTCCAGTTAACTAAACTACTGGAACAAGGGGTTTTGGCTTCCATTTAAATTTCATTCTCTGTGTCATTACTAACTTGGAGTTATGGATGTGTGAATTTCTTTTTAAGTTCTCTTGGCCTCATCCCCAGTCTAGTGAACCCCCAGACATTTCATCTGTGCTTTGTTCTCACCCAGCATGCTCTTTGTTTGGAGTTGGTCGTGATAGATGAATGTGGCATAAAAAACCCTACAAAATCACTCAAAGAGACGAAACAGGAGAGGATTAGAGGCAACCAGCTGGCTAGAATTAAATTGGCAGAGTTCAGCCAATGAAAGTCAACTTGCCAAGATTTAGTCTTCTGTTAGGTCATCTGTTTCCTGCTAACTAAACAATCTTGGATATTTATAGACATAAATGAATTTTTATTTCCCACAATAGCCAATAACTTGTCATTTGTGGTATTTGAATGTCAGACATGGGGAAAAACAAGAGTTTGTATATAGAAAGCTCAAGAGTAGTCTCCTGACTGACTTAAAGTGGGGACAAAAGAGGCAGATATAAAATATTTTTTATGCTGAATGGCATCTCAGAATGAAGAATTTGTGTAAACTTTGTCAAGTTAGATGGATATTGAGAGGTAGCAGTACCAATATAGATGCTGCGCATGAAGCCCACAATGCATAGTTTGAAATCCAACTTCAGCTATATAATACTTCTGTCAACATGTATAAGTTACTTAACTGCTGCATGCCTCAGTTTCCTTATCTGTAAAATGAAGTGATTGATTGAACTTGATGGCTTCTAAGGACTCTTTAAAGTTCCATACTTATGATTCTATACAATATGGGTATAAGGATACTATACACTACACAATATACTGCACTATAGAAATGACTATTAAAACTAAGTCCTTTCAAAAGATAGATGATATAGTTAGGCAGACAGCTAAGCAGAAAGATAGATAGATGAATGAATGAATCTCTAACTTTATTATTATTCAATTATTTGAATATTCATTGTCAAAAGCAATTTCAAACAAAGATTCAAATCTTGGTGAAAGGATTTGACATTTAGTTTCTATTTATAACATTAGATATTTTATCTATTGTCTTTTCTGGAAATGCCTTATTAGTTAAAGACCTCCCAATGGAGTGAAGATGGCAAAGTAAAAGCCAGAGCTTTCTCTCTGAAACCCCTCCAAATACCTTTAAATAATGACTTTAAATAAATTCTAGAACAGCATACATATAAGAAATTGTAGTGAAACAATTTTCCATATCAAGACAACTTAGATGGTCAGAAAGAAAGATATTTTGCGCCACTGGGAGAGCAGAGCACAGGCCTCAGTACAACTGAATCGATGGCAGCAGTGGTAGTTTACAGACCCCTCAGTCCACAGACACAAAAAACTTAGAAGGTCAGCAGGAGTGGCCTGAAACATCCAGCTGAGAGTAGAGCACAAGCTACTGTAGGTTGTGCTAGCACATCTCTAGTCCCAGCAAATCAGGAATAGGCCTCAAGAGCCACTGAATCAGTAGTAACCATGGCTACTTTTAGAGCTTTTAACATAGAGACAGTAGGGGAGTTGAATAACTGGTCACAAGGTGATTACATTGGTCTCTTTGCTGGCACTGAGACAGGATTATATTGCTTTATGCATACTCCAATCATCAGAATCAACACCAGATAAAGTCTGTATACAGGTTTTGGATGGACAGAACCCACAAATATTTGGAGTATAACAAATTTCCAGCAGAAGATATTTTGAAAAAAAAAAAACATCAGGAAAAGGCTGTCTCATTAGGGAGAGGTGGGGAGGAGAGGTGGTCAACTGCAAGTACAGTACAGGGAGACCCAGAGAGAAGAGGACTCCATGCTGGGGGAATCTACAGGGAGGCTCTTAAATAAAATATAGCAGCATTGGCTACTCTGTCCTGGTTCAGAGGCCAGTGGATCAAGAGACTAGCTGTAAGACATCAACACAACTACAGAAGGCAAATAATGAGTCCCTGAACCCCAGTATAACAAGTGGAACTTGTCCATGCCCACACAGCATAAAGGATGTCAAAAGCACTAGCTCCAGGGCAATGTGAAGCCATTGTTACCTGTAAAGGAGCCTTGGGACAATCTTCCCTTTGCCTCAAGGGCAGTCTTCAGCCTTTAAAAATGAACAAAAAAGCAAAAGGAGTTCTGACAATAGATAGCTTACATGAAGACAAAGAATAGATCTCAAATCCCAAGGACACTAAAGTCAAAATATCTCCAAATGAAGCCTCAAAGGATGATATGAGTGTTTCCAATTCAAGGTTCTCTTAGAAGAATTCAAAAAGGATCTTAAAAGAGAGTCATAAAAAATGGGGAAAGGAAATGAGAGCTTTGGAAAAGGTAACAGAAATTGTCTGCAGAAAATCAGTTCTTAAAAATAGATTTTGTGAAATGTAAAAAGAAAATAACTCCTTAACAATAAATTTGGCAAGAAAAAGAAAATAACTTTTGAAAAACAGAATTGGTTAAATGGAAACAGAAAACAACTCCCTAAAAAAAAAAAAATGATGAAATGGGGAAAATATGCAATGACCAAAACAACCTATTTAAAAGTTCAATTGACTAAATGCAAAAGAAGGTAAAAAAATCTAAGAAAATAATTCACTATTAAAGTTTAAAAGTTTTTATACAAACAAAATCAATGCAGAAAATATTAGAAGGGAAGCAAAGTACTGGGGAAAAAATTACATCCAAGGGTTCTGATAAAGGCCTCATTTCTAAAGTATATAAAAATTTGAAACAAATTTATAAGAATACAAGCCATTCTCCAATTGATAAATCATCAAAGGATATGAAGAGACAATCTTCAGATGAAGAAGTTAAAACCATTTATAGTCATATGAAAAAATGCTCTAAATCACTATTGATCAGAGAAATGCAAACTAAGACAACTCTGAAGTATTTCTACACATCTCTCAGATGTGACTAACATGACAGGAAAAAATAACGATAAATGTTGGAGGTAATGTGAGAAAACTGGAAGACTAATACATTGTTGGTGGAGTTGTGAACTGATCCATCCATTCTAGAGAGCAATATAGAGCTATGCCCAAAGGGCTATCAAACTAGTCATACCCTTTGATCCTGCAATACCTTTATTGCGTCTGCATCCCAAGGAGATTATAAAAAAGAGGAAAAGGACCCACAAGGGCAAAAAAATATTTGTAGCAGCCCTTTGTGTAGTGGCAAAGAATTGGAAATTGAGTGAATGCCTATCAGTTGGAGAATAGCTAAATAAATTGTGGTATATGAATATTATGGATATTATTGTTCTATAAGAGATGATTAGCAGATTGATTTCAGAAAGGCCTGGAGAAACTTACATGAATTGATGCTCAGAATTGAGTAGAAGCAAGAGAACATTGTACACAATAACAGTAAAATTATGTGATGATCAATTGTGATGGATGGCTCTTTTGAACAATGAGGTGATTTAGGTCAATTCCAATAAACTTGTGATGGAGAGAGTCATCTGCAGCCAGAAAGTGGATTGTGGAAACTGAATGTAGATCACAGCATAGTATTTTCAACTTTTTTATTGTTTGCTTACTTTTTATTTTTGTTTTTTTTCTTTTAGCATGTTTCTGTTATATTTAATCAATATAAGTCTTTTTTCCCCCTCTGGAGGCGGATAGTATTTTCTCTCATTAGTCCTTTGTCTTGGATCATTGTTTTGCATAAAATAGTGCAATTGCTCACAGTTCTTAATCAAAAAAAAAATCCTTTTGCATCAATTCATGCAAACCTTTCCAGGTTTTCCCCAAAACAATCTTACTTACTTATTTACTTACATCATTTCTTATGGCACAATAATATTCCATTATAATCATATATGAGTTTGTTTAGGTTTTTTCCAATTGATAGACATTCCTTTGATTTGCACTTGTTAGTCACCACAAAAAAAAAAAAAACTGCTAGAAATATTTTTATACAACTAAAGCCCTCTCTTCTTTTTGAATGTCTTTGGGATAGAGCTCTAGCAGCAATATTGCTGGATCTAAGAGTATGGACAGTTTTATAAACCTTTGAACACAATTCCAAATTGTTCTCCAGAATAGTGAGATCAGTTCATAACTCCAGCAAAAATACAGTGTCCCATTTTTCCCACATGCCCTGAAACATTTATCATATTCATTTTTGTCATGTTAGCCAATCTTATAGGTCTGAGATAGTAGCTCAGAGTTCTTTTAATTTGCATTTCTCTAATCAATAGTGATTTAGAGCATTATTTCACATGACTATTAATAGCTTTGGTTTCTCTATATTGAAAACACTATATCATTTGATCACTTATCAATTGGAGAATGACTTGCATCTTATAAATGTGACATTTTTCTAAATATTTGAGAAATGAGGCTTTTTATTTCAGAGTTTTTCTTTTTATTTTTATGTTTTTATTATTATTAAAAATTTTATTTTCAAAACATATACCGATTTCAACATCACCTTATAAAACCTTGTGTTCCAATTTTTCCTGTCTGTTCTTCCCACTATGCCTCTAGACAGCAACTAATCCATTATATGCTAAACATGTGCAATTCTTCTATATATATTTCCACAATCATCATGCTGTAAGAGAAAAATCAGATCAAAAAGGAAAAAATAAGAAAGAAAATAAAATTCAAGCAAAGAACTATGAAAAGAGTGAATATACTATGTTGTGTTGCACACTCATTCCCCACAGTTCTCTCTCTGGATGCAGATGGCTCTCTTCATCACAACATCATTGGACCTCACCTGAATCATCTCACTGTTGAAAAGAGCCATGTCCATCAGAATTGATCATTGTATGCTCTTGCTGTTGTCTTGTATAATCCTGGTTTTACTCATTTCACTTAGCATCAGTCCATGTAAGTCTCTCCAGGCCTTTCTAAAATCATCTTGCTGATTGTTTCTTATAGAATAACAATATACCATAACATTCATATACCATCACTTATTCATCTATTCTCCAACTGATGGGCATTACCTCAGTTTTAAGTTTCTTACAAAAAGGACTGCCATAATCATTTTTGCACATGTTGGTCCCTTTTTCTCCTTTATGATCTCTTTGGGATACAGTTCTTTGGTCACAAAATCCTTCCTTCTCAACAGATCTGGGAGGAAGAGTATCCTTTATTCTTCTAATCTGCTTATAATAGCACTTTTTATGTCTAAATCATGAGCACATTTCAATCTTTTCTCTGTATAGGGTGTTAGGTGTGGGTCAATGCCTAGTTTTTGCCATACTAATTTCCAATTTTCTTAGCAATTTTTGTCAAATAGTGAGTTCTTATCCCAGAAGCTGAGGTCTTTGGGATTTTTTTCCTTTTTGATCTGATTTTTCTTGTGCAGCATGATAAATGTGGTAACATGTATAGAAGCATTGCACATGTTTAGACTATATTGGATTACTTGCTTTTTAGGGGAGTGAGTTGAAGTGAGAGGACAGAGGATAATTTGGAACACAAGATTTTGCAATAGTGAATATTGAAAACTATTTTTGCATATATTTAAAAAATAAAATTTATTATTAAAAATTCCCAAGTAATAGGCTGAGGGAATGGGCAGATAATAAAAACAGATTCTTGTAATGTTCTTCTCTAAAATATAATGTTCTCTGAGAGCAAGTTTCTTGGGGGGCTTCTGGGAGCAGCCTTCATTTCAGTTTAGTGCAATCACCCCAAATGTAGCCAGGACTTAAAGTCCAAATCCTTTATTGTCTCCTTCAAAATCTTATCTCCTTCACTTGAGGCTCAGCTAGTTTTCTGGAGGCCTTCTGTAGTCTTGGTTCCAAGAGCATAAGCTGCCTTCTCTGGTTTGTGAATCTCCTCGACTGAATCCTGGCTGAGGCTCAAAGCTTCTAGTAGGCTTGTCCTTTAGTGGGCTTGTCCTTTTTGACCCTGATAGCTCCTCCTTATATATGCTTTCTTAAAGGTGTGAATCTTGTGGAATTATAGTAAGTGCTAAGTACATGTAAATTAGAGAATCATTACCTCATCAATTCCACTGACTTGGCACCTTGTAAGAATGCTAACAGATTCTGACCATAGAAAGTTATTAGGGTAATAAGGAAGATCAAAACACATATTCAAAAGATAAAAAAGTCAAAGCACTTACATCTCAAATTTACCAGAAAACTATGAATTGTTCTCTGTCCCTTGAAGAACTCAAAAATGACTTAGAAAATCAAATACGAGGTTTAGAAGAAAAGTTGTAAAAAGAAATGAGAGTGATTCAATGAAATCATGAAAACAAGTCAACAGCTTAGTAAAAGATACACAAAAAATACTGAAAAAATAACACCTTGAAAAATAAACTATGCCAATTGGTAAAGAAACAAAAACAATGAAGAGAAGCATGCCTTTAAAAAGAAGAATTGGCCAAATGAATTAAAGAGGCTCAGAAATTCACTGATTTAAAAAATTCCTTAAAAACTAAAATTGAACAAATAGAAAAGGAGGTAAAAAATCTCACAAAGAAAATAATTCTTTAAAAATTAGATTTATGAGAAATCAAGAAACAATAAAACAAAGCCAAAAGAATGAAATAAAAGAAGATGTTGTAAAATATCTCCTTGGAAAAACAATTAACCTTGAAAATAGATCCAGGAGATATAATTTAAAAACTCTTTGATTACTTGAAATCTATGACCAAAAAATAGCACAAACATGATCTTTCATGAAATTATAAAGGAAAACTGCCTTGATATTCTAGAACCAGAGAGAAAATAGAAATGGAAGGAATTCACCATTTACATTCTGAAGGAAATTTCCAAATGAAAATACTCTCACGAATATTATGGCCAAATTTCAGAGCTGCCAGGTCAAGGAGAAAAATATTGCCAGCAGTCAGAATGAAATAAATCAAATTATATGAAGTCATAGTCAGAATAGCACAAGATTTGGCAACTTTTTTACTGAAGGATTGGAGGGATTGAAATATGACATTCTGGAGTGCAAAGGAACTCGGATTATAACCAAAAATTATCTACCCAGAAAACTGAGTATAATCCTTCAGGGGGAAATAGATATTTAATGAAATAAACAATGGTGAAAAGATCAGAGCTGAATAAAAAGTTTGGTTTTAAAAAACAAAGTTGAAGAGAAGAATAAAAAGAGAAACAGGAAAGGGAAATCAGATGGGACTTAATAAGGTAAACTATTTATATTCCTAGATGGGAAGATGATACATAAGAAGATTATATATTAATGATACATAAGATAATATATTATGAACAGTATTAGTAGATTTTCATTTTAAGTTTCTTTGAGATATTACTAGTTTGTGGAATAAGCAAGCATTTACATAACAGTATAATTTTCAAAAAGATGATTACATATGAGACTATGAATCCATTATATACAATTTATTATTTATCTCAAATACATAATAATTATCATTTTTAAATTTTGTTTTTTTCTTTTTTAAATTTGTGTTTCTCTAATCCATAGTGATGAATTTTTTCCCCCATATGACTATATATGGTTTTGATTTCTTCAATTAGATCTATTTTAAAGTAGAATGGAGTATCTCCAGCTAGGAGTATCATTTTGTTTGATTTTGTCAAGATGACTCTTGACTAGGCATATAATAGAAAGGATTCTTGTTTTCACAATGTTAAAGATAGATTAGCATTGAGATACTTCTGAGTTAGAAGATCTGACCCATAAAGCAAGCCCAATACTGATATGTCAGAATCAAGCAGCTTAGCATCATCAAAAATCCTGCACAACTTTACAATTTGATTCAACAAAATCTCCATTCCAAAAGATGGGGTATTTTCAATTTTATATACACAACACACATATATACATACATATATACACACACACACACACACATATATATATATGTATGTATGTGTGTATAATATATATTATAGTTCTATGTCATATGTCATATAAGTTCTATATATATTATTGTTCTAACATTATGCATATTATATATATACATATATATGTGTATATATATACATATATACACACACACATATATATATACATATATATATATATATATATATCTTTTGAAATGTATTCTTGCCATTTCTAGAGATTGACATTTCTCTCTATTAAAATCCTCATCTCCTTTGCCACAAAAATTTTCAAGGGTGTCATTTTAGTTTTGTTTCTGACAAAATAATATTTAAATACTAACCCTCCTCAATTCTCTTCAACGCAGAAAGATAAAAACAGATATGAAAGAATAAAAAAAGTATTAATAAAATTCAAAGAAACAGGCAAAAATTTACCCAACTAGACTAACAATGTTTAGACAATATATTAAAAATTATTGTGAACATTCAACAAATGTCTAATGAATGGTACTATGTGTTCAGCATTGTGCTAGACATTTTGGGTCATATAGAAAGGAGATAAGACATCCTAGCTTCAAGGAGATTACAATCTAGTTCAAATAGTTTTAATCTTTTTCTGTGTCTTCAATATCTTTGGCAGCCTATGGAAGGAACCCTTCTCAAAATGTTTTTAAATGCATAAAATTAAATTAAAAGGAAACCAATTATATTGAAATATAATTATCAATAGAAATGTAGACCTATTTCTATCTATCTACTATCAATTTATATTCAAATGATTTCATGAATCTTTGCTTAAGAGCACCTGAATTCTTGCTGAAGGGAAACTATTAACACACTATCACAAGACAAAATGTTATTAAAGACTAATTTTCTTAGTGGAGGCTATAAATACTATAAAATTTCAGAAGAGAAGAGCCCAAAGAAAATAGTTAGTAGTCAGTAGTGGTCTTCATAGAGAATGAGGCATTTGGCAGAGGACTTGTAACATTAAAGATTCTAACTATAGTAAAGTCTGTCTATATAAATGCATACAGTAGTGATTTTGTAATATTTATGGGAAAAAAGAATGAGAATCCCACAGGATGAGAAGGTCTAGGAGGGTTGAAGTTACCAGTCAGAAAAATACATGGAGTACTTGCATCAATGGAATCACAGATTGATCAAAGGTTTCAAATAAGGAAATATGAGGCCAGACTTAAATGGCAGGTGACCACCATAAACTAACTATGTTCAAATGAAAAATACTAAATCAGAGATGCCATTTAATAAGGTGCTTCCTATAAGATACTTCTTTACCTATCTTGACAAAGCTTCTCTTTCTCCCGATGATTTATTCTAGGTATCATATCTCTGCACAATGTTTCTGCATCAACAGACAGACTAGTGGCCCAGACTGCACCTCTATTGATTACTGTCCTCCTCGCCTCAGGAGAACCACTTGTCACCTTGTACAGACTATGATGTTTACTGCTACAGTGGAAAAAAAAGTCTTAGCTGTTGCAAAACATTTTCTAGTGATTTAAGGATATAGCATTCTAGCAACTCACTGTTATAATGAGCTGTGGGGTTTTTCCCTTGGATTTTGCAGGATGTGTCCTTGAATTATTTATAACATTGCAGCCACCTGCTTGCAACCATTTTCCATTTTGCCTTGTGTTCAACCAG
The DNA here is from genome assembly GCF_016432865.1 of Antechinus flavipes. Classification (NCBI taxonomy): domain Eukaryota; kingdom Metazoa; phylum Chordata; class Mammalia; order Dasyuromorphia; family Dasyuridae; genus Antechinus; species Antechinus flavipes. The sequence goes on from NC_067398.1 coordinate 320,105,228, forward strand.
CCTTGTCAGTTACCTTCCAGGTGAGCATGACACTTTTTCCCAGCCCTCCATTCACCTACATTAGAACAATATTGACCCTGAGTTTTCAGTTATACCAGTTACTTATCAAGGAAGGCCAAGAAATTTCTCTAAATGGAGAGACCTCTGAGCCTTATCACTGGGAGAGATACCCCTGTTAGATTGTTCAAACAAATATCTCTAACTCCAGAGAAGCTGAGAGTCAGCATTTTCTTGAAAGGTTAAAATGCACAAACATGCATGCTTATGATGACTAATAGTGGAGGGAGTGGAGAGAATCACCAATACATCTTCTTTCACAAGTATAGTTCTATGCTGGCAAACAAACAACCCTTCTCTCTCCTTTTCTTCCTGATCTTTAATGAAAGAGACAGAGAGAGAGATAGAGAGAGAAAGAAGAGAGAGAAGGGGAAGGAGAAGGAGGAAGAGGAAAAAGAGGAGGAGGTGCAGGAGGAGGAGGAGGAGAAGAAAAAGAAGAAGAAGAACGAGGAAGAAGAAGAAGAAGAATGAGGAAGAAAAAGGAGGAGGAGGAGGAGGAAGAAGAAGAACGAGAAGAGGAAGAGGACAAGGATGAGGAGGAAGAGGAGAAAAAGAAACATTACATGTATGACTAGACAACAAAAAGTACCAGGAGGATAGAGAAAATTGAAAATCTAGATTGCAATAAAAATTTGAGGGGAAAAAAGAGAGAAACAAGGGAATTTGCAATAGCTTCTCTAAGTTTTAATGAAAGATTCTCCCCTTCCTTTATTTTTTTTTTCACTGAGCAAACAGTGTTCACAAGCAATGGTGAAGAACAAAAGCTGTGATTTATATTTATGGACAGGTCTACATGCACCTCTGACCTCCTGCTGCTTTCCTAGCCCTCAGCACCAGAAGCAATTTATGGAGACTGGTCTAAATAAACATTAAAGGGGCAAAGCCACCAACTGACAGCCAAGAAAATCAATGGTCTCCAGAAACCAGCAAGTAGGATCAATAAAAGAGATTAGGCATCACAGGCAAGTGTGGGGGCACTTACAGGTAAATGTGGCTTACTCTTCATCTGACAGGCTTCTCTCAGCAATAGGATAAAAACTGTCATATAAACAGAAGCACAGTGAGTAGCTGATAGAAGACGTTTTTACCTGCAAACACTCACTGATGACCTCGGAATGAAAGGGATTTATACAGGGCTCTTTGGGAATTTTCAATTGCTTTTCCAGAGTCATCACACACACACCTGAGCAGTTGCCCACAGGAAGGCGTGCAGATGCCACTTTTACAGAGCTCTCTCCTCTTTTTCATTTGTTTGCTTTCCTGTGGTCTATTTATTTCTCTTTTATTCTCCTCTCTTCAGTTCCACCCATATCTGCCTCTTCTAGACCCTGCGCCTTCCCCTATCTACCCCCCTTATGTTCACACTGCCCTTACTTCTCTTGCAGTTATTTATATACTTATATGTACAATGAATAAGTGCTGAAGCATTTTTCATCCCATATTAACCCCACACATCTGTTACATGAAAAGGAAATCCATAGACACCACACTAATAATTTAGGGATGTGGACACTAACTTCTAATCAGAAGAAGATTCAGTTTGAAACATTTCACATTGGAAAAATGAAGGATAATTATATTCCTAAAAGTCTAAGTATCTGAGATCATAATCATGGAGATTAATTCTCCTTCTTTCTTCATACAGGACCTTTAGTTAAGAATTTGTGGATTCAGAGATCATCTTTGTGCTGATTGATACTTGTTTTATGATTAGGGCTAAGCTACTTATATGCTCACTGTGTTATATAGTGCCATGACCCTGCCCTCCTTAGTTGGGGAAAATGTTCTGCTAATATTTTCTGTATGACAAAGGTTTTGTTGTTCTTCTTGTTCCTTACTTTGAAGGTTAACAGAATCAGCATGGTGCTGAATAAATGCCAAAGAAAGAATACTACATTTAGAGCCAGATAATCTGGGTTCAAATCCAGACTCTATTACAATTATTATTTATGACCTTAGACAAGTTATAGCCTTTGTGATGATGCACTTTTGTTTTCAGTATTAAAAATGGTCAGATTAGATGGCTCTGAGTCCCCTACAGCTTTAAAAACGTGATCTTATTACATGAAATCTTTTAAATGTCTTTTAAGAATCATTGAACAATGAATCTAAATACAGGAAAGTAAACAGAGGAAGCAACTAGATGATAGAAAAAAGGGCAAGGGGTTTATTATTCATTTGTCAGAAAGTACATCTATTTTCTAAACTCTGCTCATGACAACAAATTTGGAAATCATTCAACTGGCCCTTAAAGGTATAAACAAGACAATCTGGAAGATTTGTATAATAAAGTGGTACTGTTGGATGGGCCAAGGGTCAAATTTCCCTGAGTGATTTAGTAGTAAAATTCTCAATATCAACTTTGTGTTGTTCACTATGTTTAGGGAGGAATGCAAAAAAATAAAGGAAAACCTTGCAACTTTTCCTTCATGGTAATATTAGTGAAAAGAAGTAAATGTGGAGAAGCAAAAAGAACACTGGACTTGGAAGTCTAAGACCCTCATTTCAAACTCTTTATGTTTCATTGACTGTATGATCCTGGGCAAGTTGTTTAATTTATCTTTGCCTCAATTCCCTAATCTGAAAAATGAGAGGTGTGAACTAGGTGATCTCTGCATTCTCTTCTTGTTCTCAACCTATGATCCTACATAATCAATCCAGAAAGGAAAAATTATTGTATCTAGAAGCCTCAAGATAGAGCCAACAAGTTTAGTCTTAGGGGTTGTTAATAAAAGAAAAATAGGGCTAGGAAAAGGGCTTTAAAACTGTGTATATTCTTTGATTTAGTAGTGTCTCTTCTGAGTCTGTGCCCCAAAGAGATCATTAAAAAAGGAAAAGGACCCACTGTGCAAAAATGCTTATAGCAGTCCTTTTTATAGTGTCAAGGAACTGGAAATTGAATGGATGTCCATCAGTTGGGGAATGGTTGAATAAGTTATAGTATATAAATGTAATAGAATATTATTGTTCTGTAAGAAATGATGAGCAGGCTTGATTTCAGAAAAGCCCGGAAAGACAATGAATTGATGCTAAGTGAAGTGAGCAGAACCACAGGATTATGTGATGATTAGCTATGATGGATTTGTCTCTTTTCAAAAATGAGGTAATTTAAGGTAACTTCAGATTTGTGACAGAAAGTACCATCTGCATACAGAAAGAGAACTGTGAATATGAATCAAGGCATATTTTCACCTTTTGTTGTTGTTGGTTGATTGTTCCCCCCCCCCCATTTCTTCCACTTTTGATTTGATTTTTCTTGTGCAGCATGACAACTTTAGAAGAATCATGCATATTTGACCTATAGCAGATTACTTGCTGTTTTGGGAAGGAGGAAGTGGGGAGAGACAGACTATCAATAAAATAATAGCTAATATTTGCAAAGCACTTTTCATATATCATCTCATTTGACCTTCACAATTGCCTTGTGAAGGAGGAACTATTATTTTCCATATTTTACAAATGAAGAAAGAGTTGCTGAACATTAAGTGACTTTTTCAATGTATCACATTATAGTAAAATCAGAATAATTTGGGGGTATGGTTATAAATTTCTTTCCAGAATGGATGGATCTGATCACAATTCTACCAATAGTACATTCATGTACCTGTTTTCCCTTAGTCTCTCCAGCATTTAATAGAGTATTTGTTTTCCACAAGCTTTATCTCTAGTAAAATCCAAAGGAATGGAGTAATAGCTCATGATATGAGGATGCTATGATCCTAGTTGCCCTCCTTGGTTGGGGAAAATGTTCTGTTAATTTTTTTTCTATATAATAAAGATTTTGATGTTGTTGTTTCTTACTTTAAAGGTTAATAGAACCAGCAGGTTGCTGAAGAAATAAAATAAAAAAAAAGAATGCCACATCTAAAACCAGTTAACCTGGGTTCAAATCTAGACTCTTTTGCAATTTTGTACACACAAATGTATGATCTTAGGCAAGTTATAGCCCCTTTGGAGATGTACTTTTTTCTTCATTATTATAAAGTGGTTAGATTAGATGGCCCTGAGTCTCTTGCAACTCTAAAAATGTGATACTATTACCTGAAATCTTTTAAATTTCTTTCAAGAATCATTGAGCAATCAACCCAAACAAAGGAAAATAGAATAGGCAACTGGGTTTCTTACTCAAATTTCACTATTATATTCAATAGAAAACTAGAGTGTTTTTCCAAAGTTTTATGGCATCCCTATTTCTGATATAACAGGTGACATGCAATGGAATGAATAGACTTTTTCTCTGGACTCATTAAGTAAACCCATCAAGAAAGATCATAATGAACTTTCTGCATTAAGATGAAAGCTGATCTTCAAACATGAAACACTTATCTTCCCTCCTTCCCTAATATTGTCAAGAATACCACTATTCTACACTCCCAGGCTTGAAATATATTTATCATTGATTAGTTATTCTATCTTATATCCTACAACCAATCAATTAACAATTCTTGCCATTTCAATATTTTCAACAATTCAAAAATACCCTCTCCTTTCTTCTGATATTTCAACAACCCTGGCTCAGGTAAATGTTTGAATTACTGCAATTACTTGCTGGTCAGACTCCCTGATAAAATTTAGATTCTTAAAATGTAGGTCCTAACATATTACCCATCCCTCCATTCAGTAAGCTTCTATTGTTACCTATTGAATCTTGGATCAAATATAAAATTGTCTGGCTTATAATCTGCTTTATCATTCTTCTTAAATCTTACTATCATCCTTACATTCTATGATTCATTGTTATTGGCTCCAAGTGTTTTCACTAACTGTTCTCAATACTTGTGATACTATCTCTTCTCATCTTCACCACTTTGCTTCCCTGGAGTCTTTCAAGTAACCTCAAGAGTCATATCTTCTTCAAGAAGTTTTCTAGAATTCCCCTTAACTTTAAAACCTTCCCTCTGAGATTACTCCCAATTCATCTTGTATATGTCTTATTTATAATTAATTATTTACATACTATACAGTTATATTTTTAGAACTTAGCACAGTGTCCAGTACATACTGGGTATTTAATAAATATCTGGGGCAGCTTGGTGATGGGGTAGAGTGCCAAGTCTGGAATCAGGAAAACTCTTTTATCTGAGTTCAAATTTGGCTTCAGACGCTTGCTACCTGTGTCACTCCAGGAAAATCATTTAACCCTGTTTGCCTCAGTTTCCCCATTTATTACATGAACTGGAGAAGGAAATTGTAAACCACTCCACTATCTTTACCAAAAAAAAAAAAATCCAAATGGGGTCATGAAGAATCAGAGCCAATAAATGATTGAAAAACAATATATATGAGCACCTAAATGTTTCTATGAATAAAGTACATTCCTGGAGACAGAAAGGCAAATCTTCCTGAGTTCAAATCTGAACTCAGACACTTACTAGTTGTGTACCCTTAGACAGTCACTTAGCCCTATTTTCCTCATTTTCCTCATCTATAAAATGAGCTGAAGAAGGAAATGGCACATCATTGTAGTGTCTTTGTCAAGAAAACCTCAAATGTAGTCATGAAGAGTTGGACTGGGTTAGCCAGTGTTATCATAGTAAGATCTCAAGGATGAAAATTTCATATCATTTTAAAGACTTCTTATTGTATTATACTTGTTCTTCTAAAGAGAATTACATAGAAAAATAAGTAGTGATGAGAAAAGGATATTTGGAAACAATGCACAGAACAAAGTCTGGGAATTATATGGATGTTGGGCCCTATCTAGCCTTCTCTGAATATCCTTTTCTCATTCTCTTTGATCTATGGACAATTCAAGCTTTAGAAATGAAAAAGCTAGCCTGCAAATGCAAGAGTGAATCTGAACCCTAGTAACCCAAGTTTATCCATATTCACAAACCAGTGGACTTATCTTCTAATCCATACTATTTTATCATTTCCAAAAAGAAAAAAAAAGGAGGGATTTGTGGTAATGGGATGGGGGGAGAAGAGATGTATTTTTCATATTAGAGTCAGAAAATGGTCTCTATCTCATGCTTCAATATGCCTGACATTTGAAAGGGAACTGGAATGCATTCCCACTATTAAGAGTGACCTGACAAATATGCCCGCACATCTCTTAGCAGCCTGTCAAAAATAAGATCATGGGACACTTGGTGCATCCAATCTGTCATATTAATGAAAATCCCCCAAAGCTTGAACATTCATCTTTGCCTTGGACTCCTAGCAAGGAAATGATTTAAAAGAGAAGAAACAGGAACTCAGACTCTCACAAGGCCCTGCTACCTTATTCGGATTTTCCACCCTAATTCTACTTTAATTTTTTTCTTTAAAAATACTCTCTGTGTGTCTCTATCTCTGTCTGTCTGTCTTTTTGAGTATCTCTGTATATTTCTCTTTTTTTCTCTCTGTCTCTGTCTCTGTCTCTGTATCTGTCTGTCCATCTCTCTCTCTCACACACACACTCACATATACCACCCCCCCCCACACACACATACACACCTCTCATACAGCTTTTCCCTATTTCTTAGCTCTGAACTCAATTAGTCTGTTGTCACCTGGCTGCTGCTACCTGTAGCTTCCATGTTTACTACCATCCAGATGTTATCCATCCTACTGAGCAGTATCAGTGTTCCCTTGCCTACCATATTGCTGGGTGATATCTATCAACACGTGTCCCACAATCTGTTGTTTCTTCAAGGGTTCTTCACACGTTTATTTTTTGTTCCATCTCTGAAGTGTAAGATAACAACATACTTTGCTTTATTTTGGGTACAGTCATCAGTGAAAACCATCCCAGGAATGGTGTACACAGTCCTTGAGAATTAGTTGAAATATCTGGTTTCCCTAGGACTGAATTCTCCACATGGAAACCTGAAACAAGACCTGAACATATGCTGAAACATTTAGGATGACTGCAATTGCCTAGTGTGAAAAGATTGGAGTTACTGGCTTTTCTTTGTTTGTTTGATTTTGTAAAGAGCCATCTGAGTTCAGCCAAATCCTTTCAGCTCACATTCTCCTGGGTTAAATCATTTTCCATCATAGAAGAAGATGTTTAGGAAATAGTAATTCACTGAGATCACATTCACAGGCACATGTAACACACATGCACACATACATATATAATGAAATCTTTATTAATTTTCTGTTCTCTCTTTGACTATATCAATTGTCTTACAAGAGTGAAGTTACAAAGGCAAAGGGTAGTAAATCAATTCATGAAAATAGAGGGTGCCAATAGGCCAATAGCTTGAATAGACCTAATCAGAATGGATCTAAAGGAAAATCTGAAAAAAGCAGAATATCCTTTCAACTATTGCCATTTATTTTCTGTTTTTTGCTGTGGCAGTAATCTGTCTTTTAAGAAAAGGCTTGACTACTAGTATAATGTGCAGAGCTCCTTAAGGGTAGAGACCCTAGCATTTTCCATCTCATTTCCAATGCCACAGTGAATGAGGTGCTAAAAGCATAGAGTCAAGAAGAACTGGGTTTGAATGATACCACTTAGACTTGCTAGTTATTGCAAATATGGAGGTTCATTTCAGCCCTAAAAGCTGTATTTTCCAGATGGTGAAAATGGTGATAATAATAGCTATATTATAATACTTGCCTAGTGGGGGCTGTATTGGGGATCAAATAAGATAATGTATTCTAAGCTACTGGGCAAATTTTAAAGTGCTGTATACATGATAATTATAAAGGCTTAATAAGTACCTGGTGAATTTAAATGAATAATAATATAAAATAATAGTAGCTTGCATTTACATAATTCTTTAAGGTGTGCAAATTGATTTATATGTACATATCTCATTTTAATTTCACAACAATCCTGGGAGGTAGATGCCATTCCCATTTTATAGATGAGGAAACACAATGACATGTTGAAGGTTATACACCTGATAAGTATCTGAGACAATTTAAAAACTTAGGTCTTTCTGACTTCAAGTATAGCATATTATATACTAGATGTTCTACTAGGCTCTTGATATGGAATCAAATATATTGTCATAAGTGCCACAGTAGAACTCATAGATGAAATGTTCACTAACCAAACAGTTTACATTGTTTAGTAAAAATCATTCATGGCCATATTTTTGCATGATAATGTAAAAAGAGAGGAAAGATTATTTTTTGAGTAACAAAAGGATAGCTATTCATTGAGTCCAAAATATTTAAAAATTGATGAATCTGTAGAGGGAGAGGTATATGCCCTCATCATCTCATTCCTGGATTTGCAATAAAAGCTTGCTGATGTATTTCTTTGCTGATGGGTCTGTCTACCTAGGTTTCTTCCCACTAATCCATCTTCCATTCAACCACTTTTTTTTTCCTAAAGCACAGGTTCAATATATCACTCCTACTCAGTCAACTTCAGTAGTTCTCTGTTGTTCTATTTAGCATGCAAAGTTCTTCAAATCTAAGCTCTTCTTATCTTTCCAGTCTTCTTACAGCTTAATCCTTGACCTGTACTTTTTTGTTCCAGTCTCACTGGCCTCTTAACTATTATTTTATATACAGAACATACTATTTCTTGAGTCTGGGGATTTTCTCTGTTTCCAATGCTTGAAACTTTTTCACTGCTCAATTACACTTAGTGGATTTTCTCCTTCTTTTAAATCCCAACTAAAATCTATTTTTACAGCAAATTTTTCTCAACTTCTCATTTTTAATGCTTTCTCTGTTAATTATTTTGTATTCACTCTGTATATAACTTGTTTGTATACATTTGTTTGCAGCTCCTTCCTGTGTTACATTATGAGCTCTTTGAGGGAAGGGGCTGCATTTTGTCCGTTTTTCATCCCCAGCACTTAGCACAGTGCCTAGAAATAATAGATACTTAATAAATGTTGATTAATTGATGGATTCTCAGTCAATACCTTCTGGACCATTTCATAGCTACACAACAATATGTGATGTACTGAACAAAGACCTGGAATGACATATTAATTGTATATACATCATTATTAAGGTTTGGAAGTATTAAATCAAAACAAAATTACAGACTATGTACATAGAGGTTTATTAGATTTTTGAGACCCTTACATGGATTTTTTTGAGTTCATACAATCACGAGAGTCAAAGAACCTAATTCAATGAGAAGTGGTCCAAAGTAAGGGATAAAGTAGCTCAGACTCTTCCTTCCACACCCATATCTTCCTCCTTCCTATCTGTACATCAATCAACTAAAATAATCAATGATTGCTAAGTGTGAATGTAGGAGTAGAAATAACACAAAATACATTGGTTCACCATAATCATTGCCCTAGAACTCCTGAAAAGAGTGGAAAATTAATTGATTTGGAGATGAGAACTTTACCATACAAAATATAAGGAGACCATGCCTAGTGAGCTGCTAACCCCACCACAAATTACAGTGAATGCAAATATAATTTGGAATTCTTCAATTCCATTCCTTATCTTCCATTCTATTGAGGCCTCATTTTAGAATAAAGAATATCTTTTAATAAATCTTTAAATCTTTTTTTGGATTTGTAAATTTTGCATTTGAAGATATATTTCATTTCCCCCCCATTAACACTGGCAATGATTTATCATAAAATCACTTCTTTGTAGAAACTTTTGCTAACAAATGTAGAACGTTTTAAAAATAATATTTTATTTTTTCCTAATTACATGTAAAGACAATTTTAAACATGCAATTAAAAAAAAGTTGGGTTAAAATATATTTCTCTTTCCCCTCCCCCTACAAGAAATTTTATACAGGTTATACATGCACAATCATGCAAAACATTTATATATTAATCTTATTGTGAAAGAAGATACACACAAAAAAAGCTCATGTAGAAAAATGAAAAATGGTATGGTGATTCAATCTGCATTCAGGCTCCAGTAGCTATTTCTATGAATGTGGATAGCATTTTTCATCATATATCATTTGGAATTGTCTTAGATTTTTGTATTGCTTGAGTCATTCACAGCAGAGCATCATACAATATTGCTGTATTGAGGAATGATTGAACAAATTGTGGTATGTAATTGTAATGGAATACTATTGCCCTATAAGAAATGATGAGTAGGCAGATTTCAGAAAAAAAATTTGGTTAAGACTTACATGAATTTATTTTTGCATCAATTGAAGTAAGCAGAAGTGAAATAAGTAAGCAGATACAGAAGAATGCTGTGCACAGTAATAGCATTATTATGGAATAATCAACATTAATAGACTTAATTCCTCTAAGCAATATAATTGTCCAAGAAAATTCCAAAAGATGTATATGGAATGGTTAACTTTTTTAAGGTTTGGATATTATCCACAACAAGTTATTCATAGACTAGAGAAAGAATGCAGATCAAGACATACTAGTTTTACTTTTTGTTTTTTTTTCTCATTGTTTTTACCTTTTTTTTTTCTGATTCTTCTTTCACAACATAACTAATATAGAAATATGTTTAATATAGTTACACATATATAAGCCATCAGATTGTTTGCTATCTTGGGGAGGGAAGAGATGGAAAAAGGGAGGAAAAATGTAACTCAAAATCTTATAAAAGTGAATGTTGATGTATGGGAATACCTGCCATTTAGGGGAGAGGGTTGGGGGAAGGAGGGGAAAAGTTGGAACAAAAGGTTTTGCAAGGATCAATGTTGAAAAACTGCCCATGCATATATTTTGTATATAAAAAGCTATAATAAAAAACAAAATTAAAAAAATTCTAACAAAAAAGTGAATGTTGAAATAAAAACTAATTAATTAATTCACTAAAGAATGCATGAATATTCAAATAAATAAATAATCCAGAGTGACTTATGGAAGAAAATAGTTTTGAAATAAGCTGAATGTATTATATGTTTTTACAAAATATTTAATTATATATTTTAAACATATATACTCATTGAGTTGTTTCAAGGAAGATGTTCTATAAACTAAATTATTAAAAGGGGAGTTATTATGAAAGTATTTTAAAATGTGAGGTGTTATCAGAACTTTTTTGTCCTAACAAGACAGTATTTGTTAAATACCTACTATATGACAACACATAAGGCACTGTTTTAACTGTTTAAGACACCAATAAAAACGATAAATTTCTTTCTTCAAGGAGCCTACATTATTCTTGGAGAGGAAATAGGATATATAAACTATTAAAGTATAAAGGACAGAAAAGAGAGCTTTTAGTCTGAGCACTATAGGGACTTTGTAGATCCACAAAGAATAGATTGCCATACTCTTTCCATAGCAATTGTACTATTGCCTTAATGATTATTCCCTGAAAAAGATTTGGAAAGAATCACATCAATTACTTTGTCATAGGTTTTACTACTATATCTAATAGAGAGAAAGCTTGACACACACTATTACTTAATGGATAGTTTTTGTAATGAATTGACTTGAGAGAAAGATGAAGCATTGCTTTATTGTACTCAAAACATATTTTTTTAAAAATTGGCTAGAGGAAAGGAAGCTAAGATCCCTTTAAGAAGTGACTTATAAACTGGTCTTCATAACATAAAGTAGCATGGAGTAATGGCAGTCATCAGATGATTTCCAGTTGTATGAAGAGTCAATCTAGATCATTTAGGACCAAAAATAGATTTAGTGGTAACCACTACAAGATAGTATTCCTGAACAACCATATTCACAGTAGGTAATATAGGGCTTTATTCCTCATTGTTAAGAAAAACTCATTAGCATTTGTGAATTTAATTATTGAAGAAGATATTAGTGTTTTCACAGAAGTGGTTCAGTGCCTAAGTGAGAATTTAGTGTTTTCAATCAAAATTAGACTCATAGTATTACAGACTGGGAGATGAGACCATCTAACTCATCCTTTTTGTTTTATTTAACATTGTATTTACATTTTATTTTATAGGCAAGGAAACCAAAGGCTTAAATGATTTGTGCAAGGTCACACAATACTAAATATTAAAAATGGGATTTGAATGCTAGTCCTCTGAATTCCAGAAACAGCATGTTTTCCATGATACTTTCCTGAATAACGCAATGAATTTGGTCATAAAGTCCCATGCTCATCAACTTAGCACAGTGTCTGGTCCATAGTAAGTATTTAATATATGTTTTTTTCTTTCTTTCTTTCTTTTTTTCTTTCTTTCTTTCTTTCTTTCTTTCTTTCTTTCTTTCTTTCTTTCTTTCTTTCTTCTGTTTATTTGTTCAAATTCCTTAGGTCATCAAAAGGCAAAATCTTGAATTCTCTTTAAGTAAAAATTAATTATTTGTCATGGACAATTTTTTTTATAATTTTAGCAGAGAAGAGATAAAGGAAAATGGCATTTTTCCATCTGTGATATTTGTGGTAAGCAGGAAATTTGTACTTTTTTATCAAGTCCATGTAAATTTGATCTTGAGCCTGTTTTCAAAGAAAAATAAATAAATAAATACTTTTACATAATTGTAATGCAAAGATGCTCTGGAAAAGGAAAACATGGAAGCTTAGCTTTAGGTGATTTTAAGTTTGGAGAAAGCTGAATAAAAATCCATCTTTACATCTGTCTTACTCATTTCTTCCAATCTCTGTGCCTTTAAAGAAGCATCTTAAAGCAGAGGGTAATCTTGGAATAGTTCTCATGATCTAGAAATGTTGAATTGGATTGTCACTGAAATCTGAAAAGATAAATGGAATTCCATTAACCAATTTCTATCTCTGCTTGACTCTAAATCAAGATTTTTAATTTTCTCAGTTTTTGTTGTTTATAACAATTAGCATACTTGTTGAATTGATAAAGTAATTATTATAGCAATTCCTCATTTAATTGTCAGTCCCAAGGAAAAAGGTGTTTCATATAAGTGTATTTTTCAACTAACTGAAACTTTATCTTTTAAATGTCAAAAGTTTTTGTTAAATTTTAACTACTTTTGAAGGAAATATTTCTAGGCATATGTTTCATATATTTCTACCTTAATATATGAAGGATATCATGCATTATATAATTTAATTTTTTCTTGATGATTCAGTCTCATCATGCATCATTCATTATTGAGCTGGTAAAAATATTTCTATCTCTGCTGATATTTCAATTGCTGTATCTCTTTTTCCCTATCCTGTTATTATTTTTTACTTGTTCTGCAGTTGTCCATTTGCCTATTTGCAACACCATCCCCTCTCCTGTTCTAATTTACTACTTCTAATCTACTGTAAGAAACTAGAAAAACAAATTTGTTAGAATTGTTGTAAATATGACTCTAAATGCTTTAGTAACAAAGTCTATGGCTTTGGTTCAACTTTTTAAGGGGTTAAAAGCATTTATCCTAGATTCAAGGCTATGTACCAGAATGCTGGGATTATTGAAAGAATGATCTTTTTATAAATGGAGTGATACTGCATTATCACCATCATAGCAGAAGGGAAGTTGAGCCATTAGAAGAGTAAAACAGCACCTTCTATAACCTTAGAGGCTGCTTAAGAGCAGCTTATAAAAGATCTCTGAAATGCCATTGCCCAAAATAGCTTATAACAGGACTATAAAACTTAATGTGTTGATTACAAAAAGTAAGAGAACCAGGTGAGATTGTGTGATCTTAGGTAAGTCATAATCCTTCTGGATTTCAATTTCCTTATGTGTGAAATGAGATATAAGCTAGATAACCTCTTAAATCCCCTCTAAATCTAAAATACTATGATCTCTGACCTATTCAGGTCAAAGCAGTGTAGTTTTTGAAACTCTAATTATCTGGGACACTTTGCCTATGTATCTTTATTTATATTCTGACATATCTGTATAAAGACCAATGTATTTGCCTAGCCAATGTATCTTGGTCTAGCTTCAAAAGGATTTTAGATATTAAATAGAGTGTTAGTCCCCAAACAATAGACCTATTATAGTCAAATGAATCCTTCTTTCTCCAAATTGGAATAAAGGTATTAATCACCACCGTATGTTTTTTGTCTTACTCTAAATATGAGTTTTGTTGGTACTAAGTCATTCACCTAAGCTGAACTTAATGATATCATTCCCAGCTCACCTGGATGACCACCCTTCATCCATGGTCAGTAGAAATACCAGTCTACTGAAAAGTCAGTTATGAATTAGGAAATGCATAAATTTCCTTTTTTCTCCTCTATTAGGGAAGACTTACCTTCTGTTTCCCTCCATAGTACTTGAGATTCAGTCATAGTTTAGCTGAGATGAGATAAAAACATCTTTTCTTCCTCTAGTCCTTCACCTTACAATAAGGTCTTCATTCACTTCAATCCTACTCCTCCCCAGTTCATTTCCTCCTACTTTCTTCTTTCCATTGCGTTTTTAGGAGCTCTTTATTATTAACAAAGTAGTCTTCAACCTAGATCAAAGCAAATCAACAAGCTTGCTTATTATGTATCAGACACGGTCCTAAGCTTTGGGGATAAAAAGAATGGCAAATGATGATGATGATGATGATATATTTTTAAAATAGGTCATTCTTTCAAGGATCTCACATTCTAATGGTGTGACAACATCCAAACAAATGTGTACATGCCAGAAATAAATGAAGTAAAATAGAACTAATCTCAGAGGGGAGGCATTAGTTTTTTTTTTTTTTTATTGTATTGTATTTAGAATTTGTGGACTGTTCAGCATTTCTATACTATACTTTTTTTTTTATTTAATGATTACTTTATATTGACAACATTATCCCTTGCACTAGTTTCTTTTCCGTTTTTTTCCCCCTCCCTCCCTCCATCCCCTCCCCTAGATGGCAAGCAGTCCTTTATATGTTGGATATGTTGCAGTATATCCTAGATACAATATATGTTTGCAGAACCGAACAGTTCTCTTGTTGCATAGGGAGAATTGGATTCAGAAGGTATAAATAACTCTGGAAGAAAAACAAAAATGCAGATAGTTCACATTCGTTTCCCAGTGTTCGTTCTTTGGGTGTAGCTGCTTTTGTCCGTCATTTATCAATTGAAACTTAGTTAGGTCTCTTTGTCAAAGAAATCCACTTCCATCAAAATATGTCCTCATACAATATCGTTGTCGAAGTGTATAATGATCTCCTGGTTCTGCTCATTTCACTTAGCATCAGTTCATGTAAGTCTCGCCAGTCCTCTCTGTATTCATCCTGCTGGTCATTTCTTACAGAACAATAATATTCCATAACATTCATATACCACAATTTACCCAGCCATTCTCCAATTGATGGGCATCCATTCATTTTCCAGCTTCTAGCCACTACAAACAGGGCTGCTACAAACATTTTGGCACATACAGGTCCCTTTCCCTTCTTTAGTATTTCTTTGGGATATAAGCCCAATAGAAACACTGCTGGATCAAAGGGTATGCACAATTTGATAATTTTTTGGGCATAATTCCAGATTGCTCTCCAGAATGGTTGGATTCATTCACAACTCCACCAACAATGCATCAGTGTCCCAGTTTTCCCGCATCCCCTCCAACATTCATCATTATTTTTTCCTGTCATCTTAGCCAATCTGACAGGTGTGTAGTGGTATCTCAGAGTTGTCTTAATTTGCATTTCTCTAATCAATAATGATTTGGAACACTCTTTCATATGAGTGGTAATAGTTTCAATTTCATCCTCTGAAAATTGTCTGTTCATATCCTTTGACCATTTATCAATTGGAGAATGGCTTGATTTCTTATAAATTTGAGTCAGTTCTCTATATATTTTAGAAATGAGGCCTTTATCAGAACCTTTAACTGTGAAGATGTTTTCCCAGTTTGTTGCTTCCCTTCTAATCTTGTTTGCATTTAGTTTTGTACTTTGTAAAAAGTACAAAGGCTTTTTAATTTGATATAATCAAAATTTTCTATTTTGTGATCAGTAATGGTCTCTAGTTTATCTTTGGTCACAAATTTCTTTCTCCTCCACAAGTCTGAGAGATAAATTATTCTATGTTCCTCTAATTTATTTATAATCTCGTTCTTTATGCCTAGGTCATGGACCCATTTTGATCTTATCTTGGTATATGGTGTTAAGTGTGGGTCCATGCCTAATTTCTGCCATACTAATTTCCAATTATCCCAGCAGTTTTTATCAAATAATGAATTCTTTTCCCAGAAGTTAGGGGCTTTGGGTTTGTCAAACACTAGATTGCTATAGTTGACTATTCTGTCTTGTGAACCTAGCCTTTTCCACTGATCCACTAATCTATTTCTTAGCCAATACCAAATGGTTTTGGTGACTGCTGCTTTATAATATAATTTTAGATCAGGTACAGCTAGGCCACCTTCATTTGATTTTTTTTTCATTAATTCCCTTGAGATTCTCGACTTTTTATTGTTCCATATGAATTTTGTTGTTATTTTTTCTAGATCATTAAAATATTTTCTTGGAAGTCTGATTGGTATAGCACTAAATAAATAGATTAGTTTAGGGAGTATTGTCATCTTTATTATGTTCGCTCGGCCGATCCAAGAGTACTTAATATTTTTCCAATTATTTAAGTCTGACTTTATTTGTGTGGAGACTTTTTTATAATTTTGCTCATATAATTCCTGACTTTCCTTTGGTAGATATATTCCCAAATATTTTATGGTATCAACAGTTATTTTGAATGGAATTTCTCTTTGTATCTCTTGCTGTTGGGTTTTGTTGGAGATGTATAAAAATGCTGAGGATTTATGGGGATTTATTTTGTAGCCAGCTACTTTGCTAAAATTATGAATTATTTCTAATAGCTTTTTAGTAGAATCTCTGGGGTTCTCTAGGTATACCATCATATCATCTGCAAAGAGTGATAGTTTGGTTTCTTCATTGCCTACTCTAATTCCTTTAATATCTTTCTCGACTCTTATTGCCAAGGCTAGTGTTTCTAATACGATATTAAATAATAATGGTGATAGAGGGCAACCTTGCTTCACTCCAGATCTTACTGGGAAAGGTTTCAGTTTTTCCCCATTGCATATGATGCTTACTGATGGTTTTAAATATATGCTCCTGACTATTTTAAGGAAAAGTCCTTTTATTCCTATGCTTTCAAGTGTTTTTATTAGGAATGGATGTTGGATTTTATCAAATGCTTTTTCTGCATCTATTGAGATGATCATATGGTTTTTGTTTGTTTGGTTATTGATATAGTCAATTATGCTAATAGTTTTCCTAATATTGAACCAGCCCTGCATTCCTGGTATAAATCCTACTTGGTCATAGTGTATTATCCTGGGGATGATTTTCTGTAATCTTTTTGCTAATATTTTATTTCAGATTTTAGCATCAATATTCATTAGGGAGATTGGTCTATAATTTTCTTTCTCTGTTTTCAGCCTACCTGGTTTAGGTATCAGTACCATGTCTGTGTCATAAAAAAAGTTTGGTAGGACTCTTTCAATCCCTATTTTTTCAAATAGTTTATTTAGCATTGGAGTTAATTGTTCTTTAAATGTTTGGTAGAATTCACATGTAAATCCATCTGGTCCTGGGGATTTTTTCTTAGGGAGTTGATTGATAGTTTGTTCTATTTCTTTTTCTGAGATGGGACTGTTTAGGATATTTACTTCTTCCTCTGTTAGTTTGGGCAAGCTATATTTTTGGAGGTATTTTTCTATTTCATTTAAGTTGTCGAATTTATTGGCATAAAGTTGAGCAAAGTAACTCCTAATTATTGCTCTAATTTCCTCTTCGTTACTGGTGAGTTCTCCCTTTTCATTTTTAAGACTAACAATTTGATTTTCCTCTTTCCTTTTTTTAATCAGATTTACTAAGGGTTTGTCTATTTTGTTGGTTTTTTCATAGAACCAACCCTTAGTTTTATTAATCAATTCAATAGTTTTTTTACTTTCAATTTTATTGATCTCTCCTTTTATTTTTAGAATTTCAAGTTTAGTGTTTGACTGGGGGTTTTTAATTTGTTCCTTTTCTAGCATTTTTAGTTGCAAACCCAATTCATTGACCTTCTCTTTCTCTATTTTATACAAATAGGCCTCTAGAGATATGAAATTTCCCCTTATTACCGCTTTGGCTGCATCCCATACATTTTGGTATGATGTCTCATTATTATCGTTTTCTTGGGTGAAGTTATTAATTATGTCTATGATTTGCTGTTTCACCCAATCATTCTTTAGTATGAGATTATTTAGTTTCCAATTATTTTTTGGTCTACTTCCCCCTGGTTTTTTGTTGAATGTAATTTTCATTGCATCGTGGTCTGAAAAGGATGCATTTACTATTTCTGCCTTACTGCATTTGAGTTTGAGGTTTTTATGTCCTAATATATGGTCAATTTTTGTATAGGTTCCATGAACTGCTGAAAAGAAAGTGTATTCCTTTCTGTCTCCATTACATTTTCTCCAGAGATCTATCATATCTAATTTTTCTAGTATTCTATTTACCTCTTTGACTTCTTTCTTATTTATTTTGTGGTTTGATTTATCTAATTCTGAGAGTGCAAGGTTAAGATCTCCCACTATTATAGTTTTACTGTCTATTTCTTCTTGCAGCTCTCTTAGTTTCTCTTTTAAGAATTTAGATGCTACCCCACTTGGTGCATATATGTTTAATATAGATAGTGCTTCATTATCCATGCTACCCTTTAGCAAGATATAGTGCCCTTCCTTATCTCTTTTAATTAGATCAATTTTTGCTTTAGCTTGATCTGAGATCAGGATGGCTACCCCTGCTGTTTTGACTTCACCTGAAGCATAGTAGATTTTTCTCCAACCTTTTACCTTTAACCTGCATGTATCACCCCGCTTCAGGTGTGTTTCCTGTAAACAACATATTGTAGGATTCTGGCTTTTAATCCATTCTGCTAACCGCTTCCTCTTTATGGGGGAGTTTACCCCGTTCACATTTATGGTTAGAATGACCAATTCTGTATTACTTGCCATCTTGTTAACCCCGGTTTATGCTTTTCTCCCTTCTTTCCCCTTTCCCCCCCTTCCCAGTATTAAGCTTGTGAGCACCACTTGCTTCTCACAGCCCTCCCTTTTTAGTATCCCTCCCTCACCTTAGAGTTCCTCCCCCTATCTTACCCCTTTCCCTCCCAGTTCCCGTATTCCCTTCCACTTAGCTTATTCCTTCCCTTTTCACTTTTCCCTTCTCACTTTTCAATGAGGTGGGAGAAGTTTCACCATAGATTGAATATGTCTTAAGATTTTTCACTTAAAGCCAATTCTGAAGGCAGTAAGATACCCACTATATTCATCCCCCTCCCTTCTTTCTCTCAGATATAATAGGTTTCCTATGCCTCTTCATGAGATGTACTACCCCCACTTTACTCTTTTTCTGGTACAATGTCCTTTCCACATCAATTTCTAGAACAAGGTATACATGTATTCTTTATACATCTATATAGTCAAAATATAGTTCCCAAGATTAATCTTTACCTTTTTAGATTCCTCTTGAGTTCTATATTTGTAGATCAAACTTTTTGTTAAGTTCTGGCTTTTTCATCAGAAATAGATGAAATTCGCTTACTTCGTTGAATGTCCATCTTCTTCCCTGGAAAAAGATGCTCATTCTCGCTGGGTAAGTTATTTTTGGTTGCATATCAAGTTCCTTAGCCTTTTGGAATATCATATTCCAGGCCCTTCGATCTTTTAATGTGGATGCTGCCAGATCCTGGGTGATCCTTATTGTGGCTCCTTGATACTTGAATTGGGTTTTTCTAGCCGCTTGCAATAATTTTTCCTTCATCTGAGGGTTCTGGCATTTGGCCACTATATTCCTTGGTGTTTTGATTTTAGGATCCCTTTCAGTGGGTGATCGATGAATCCTTTCAATGTTTATTTTTTCCTCTGTTCCTATAACTTCTGGGCAGTTCTCTTTGATAATTTCCTGGAAAATAGTGTCCAGGCTCTTTTTTTCATCATTCTTTTCTGGGAGTCCAATGATTCTCAGATTGTCTCTCCTGGATCTGTTTTCCAGGTCTGTTGTCTTCCCCAGAAGGTATTTCACATTCTTTTCCATTGTTTGATTTTTTTGGATTTGCTTGACTGATTCTTCTTGTCTCCTCGAGTCATTCAATTCCATTTGTTCGACCCTGATTTTCAGTGAAGTATTTTCTTCACTCACTTTTTAAAGATCTTTTTCTAATTGTCCAATTGAGTTCTTTTGTTCTGTGGAATTTTTTTCCATTTCGCCAATTTTGTTTTTTAGAGAGCTATTTTCTGTTTCCAGTTCACCAATCCTATTTTTCAAGGATTTTACTTCTTTATCCACTCTCTCTTTAACTGACTTCTCCAGGCTCTTTTGCCAAGCCTCACTCTGCTTTTCCCATTTTTCTTCTAGCTCCCTTGTGAGAGCTTTTTTTTATTACTTCTATGAGGTTCATCTGTGCTGAGGAACAGATGATCTCCTCCTTTGGGGATTCACCTGGAGACTGTCTGTTTTTAGTCTTCTCAGGATTTAGAGTCTGCTCTCTATCTGTATAGAAGCTGTCTAGGGTTAAAGTCCTCTTCAGTTTCTTGCTCATTCTGTCTAATAATCAGAGACAAACTAGCAAAGAAAAACAGAAAAACCTGGAGTCTTTCTTTGGGGAGGGGCTGGTGTGTTATCGAGCTTCCTCTCCAGACTGCGGGGGGCAGCAGTGAGGCACTAGCAGGACTGTGTTGCGCTTGCGCTCTGAGATCCCAGAGCGTGCTGAGTCACTGTGAGGGGGGGTGGCCAGGTCCCGAGAGACTCCAGCTGTTTGGGGTTGTATTCTTCAGCCCCGGTGTTTTTAGCTTCTCTGCTGGGCTGTTGACTTGCTGCCGGAGCAAAGTATCCAAACCTGTAGCAAAGCTCTCCCCGCAGAGACGGCTGCGATCACTCCCCACCTCCTCTCCCATCTGCTCCTGTGCTCTCACTGCCGCTGCCCTCAGCCTGCGCCCGATCTAAAACCGTCCCAGCCCTCCAGTAAAGACAGACCTTTCTTGGCGAATCTCAAGGATGGCTTCTCTTGGTAACTATATGTGGGTTTTTTTTTCAGTCAAGCATTAATTCAGAGACTTGTAATGAAGTGGATAGTGAGAGAAAGCGCGGAGCTCATGCAGCTGTGAGCCTCCTCTCCGCCATCTTAACCGGAAGTCAGGCATTAGTTTTTAGAATTACAAGAAAAGACACCTTTCAAAAGTTGGGAGTTGAACTAAATCTTTTCTCTTATTCTTCATCATATTGTACTCTGTAAACTTCTCTCTCTCTGACTTCCAGTCATGCATTTCTACCTGCCTTCTGAATAATTTTGGCTCAATAAATGATAAGAGCTTCAAACTTAATAAGTCCAAAATATAATTCGGTATCTTTCTCCCTATTATTCACAGTGACTTAGAATCATAGGAGCACATGAACAAAGTGGATTTTAATGTGGAAAAAAAAAAGAACTTTAATTAAAGATAGTGAGGAAAAAACATCAATGACTTATGGCACAGAAGAAAGCCCTTGCAAAATCCTCATGAGGTAGTCAAAGGGATACATATGGTATCAAAGCTGAAATCCAAATGAGGCATTACCAAACCAAACAAAGCAGACCTTTTTTATTTTGACAGTCCTTGAGTATGCAACCTAGAGAGTCACATAAACTATAAATCAAGGGCTCAGTGGTTAGTTATTGGTTGTAGGTGTTACAGATGAGATAGTTCTGCTGGCTGACTTCAAGTACCATGCATTACCTGACTGAGCAAGTGTTCCATGGAATTCTAAGTAAGTTCAGATTGTGGTCACTACTATAGCTGGAAAAAGGAGAGACAGAGTCCTGTTTCATTACATCCTTCTATACATTTTCCCCTGGAAATTACATGCCTTTCATATCCCCAAAATGTTTTCTCCTTTGTTGCATTTTTCTGCCATCCTTGAAAGCTGGTTGTTGCCTTTGACAACATCTTTTCTCTTGTACTCCATGTTCAGTGAGGCAGAAAATCCCATAGATTCTGAATTTGTTAATATCTCTTATGTTCATCTGCTATACTCCATTTTCACAGTCTTTTTTTTTCTCATTCAGGCCATCATTTCCTCTCTTCTAGATTATTTTGATAATGTCAAACTGGCTGATCTCCCTGTTCTCAATTTCTCTTAAAACCATTCTAAGTAAAGCTGACACATCACCTTCTGTCAGCCTACCTGCTTGAAACCATTAGTGAATCACTCTTGCCAACAAAATAAAGTACAAACTCTTTCTCTAGATGTAAGGTTTCCATGATTAATGACAACTAAGTGTTCTAATTCTATCTCTTATATCTGCTCTTTTGAAAGAGTGCAGTAATGTCTGAATTACCAAATCCACGGGTCCTTTCCCAGTTGTCTTCCTTCTTGATCTCTCTGCTACATTTGATACTCTGGACATCATCCTATCCTCCTTGATACTTTTATCCTTTCAAAGTTTTTATAATAACACTTCCCAATTATATGAACACTCCTTCTTAGACTTTATTTGGGGGTGGAATATTAGAGTGGTCATCATAAATATTATATCATCTTGGTTTTCTATAAATCTTTATCTTGTACTTTCTCTGATAAACTTTGTCTGTTCTGGACACTTTCAGTGAACTCGATATCTCCCATGGAATTACCATCTTTATTCAAATAACTCACAGATCTTTATATCCATTACCAGTTTCTTTCTTATATATCAACTGACTACTAGCCATTTCAAACTTAATACCCCAGTGACATATTAAATTCAACATGTCAAAAGCAGAATTCATTATCTTCCCTCTCACCCTTATTACGAATTTTCCAGTTTCTTAGGTTTATAACCTTTGTATTATCATTTATTCCTTTTTATTCTAAATATTCAATCAAGCCTCTTCAGCCTCTTTTACAAGTGATTCTATTCACACCACCTTAATATAGGACCTTGTCACCACTTACCCATTTGAAGTCTTTCAAATTATCTATTTCTGGGCTCATTCTACATTACATTCCTTCCCAAACTCTGTTCCAACCAAACTGAAATCTTTTTGTGTGTGTGTATGTGTGTGTGTGTGTGTGTGTGTGTGTGTGTGTGTGTGTGTGTGTGTGTTCCTCAACTCTCTAGTCTCAGCAGTTTTAAACTGACTATTCCCCATGACAGGCATATACTTTTTCCTTATCTCCACTTCAAAAAGTTTCATTTTTCAATGTGTGTCTCAAATGCCACATTGTATTTATTTGTTTATTTTTTTGGTGAAACAATTAGAGTTGACTTGCCTAGGATCACAAGGACTAGTAAGTGTTAAGTGTCTAAGTTACAATGTGAACAAAGTTCTTCGTGACTCCAGGGCTGGTTGTCTATCCACCATACCCCAAATACCATCTTCTATAGAAAGCTTTTTCTGATACCCCAAATTCTATTGTCCTGTTCCCTAAACGCTATCATTCATTCTTGGCCTATTTTAGGAATACTTAAATAAATACAGGTTAGCCTATGGGCTAGCTCTCCTAATAGAATATGACTTTCTTAAGAATAGTAATAATTTCATTCATTTTTATTTTTATATCTATGATTTAGCAAAGTACCTAATAAGTAGAAGGTATTTAATAAATATCTGTTGACTTCATATTTGATTTGTCTTTTTAGACAAACTCTGTTTCAGCCAAACTAGACTACAAACTATTTCTTAAACAGACCCTGAATTTATTCACCTCAGTTTCTTTGTTCTCTTTATAACTTCTGCCTGGAGTGACCACCGCATCAACTTCAACCTCCCTATTCCTATCCATTAATCAAGAGCTAACCCCAAAATCACCTCCTTCATGAGCTTTTCCTTGTCGCCCTAGGCAGAAGTAATTTCTCCTTCATCTGATCTCTCATAGTCCTTCACTGATCACTTATTTCTCTTTCACATTCTGCTTTATATTATTTTTATCTGTACATTTCTTATTTTATGGCCCAAACCTGGAGGGCAGAGACAATGTCTTATTCATTTTTCGCTCCCATTTGCTACCTTGCACAGTATCTTACACATAGTAGGCATTCAATAAATATTTTTAAATGAATAAATGAATGAGCAAAGAAAAAAAATACAAACTCAAAAGTTATGTGGAGAATCCACAAAATGGTAACAATTAAGCTTGATAATATAAATTACAAGTTAATTTAGAACTGATCTGCAAACTGAAGAAAATTCAGTTTTGTTAGTTCTTGGTAATCACATTTTTTACTAACTGGTGAAAGATATATATATCTATATAACATATACACACACACATATATACACAAATTAGAATAATGTATTATGTCATATTTTATCATGTATAATTATAGATATAATTTATTGTCATTATTATAAATATTAACATACATATTTAATATACATATATAAATATACTTAATTTTCCCCACAGTCAAGTTCACAATGTCCATAAGAAGGATGAGCTTTTTCTGTGATCTTTTTGTGCTTCTGGAATAAAACAATCCTCATAATATCCTTCCTGAAATAAAATCCAATATCACAAGCAAAACCTGATACTGAATCCCCTAAAATATTTCCTACTTATTTTTTCCATTCTATCCAGTTACCTTTGAATGCTCTGTAGACATTATCTCATTAATTTTCACAAGATCTCTGAGCAGTAATAAGAGGAGAACAATTCTTATTATCATCATTATCCCCATGAAATTATAGCCTCAAGAGGTTAAGTCACTTGCCCAAGGTTATGCACCCAGGCAGAGATGCAAAACTAGAGTTAACCCATCCTATGGCTTCACATTCCTTCTCTGTCCAATATTATATCATTAAAATAAACAGTTACCATGCTCAAGGTTGCTTTTCCAATCATGTTTAATGCAGTGGAATTCAGATTATTAATATTCCTAATATTATGATATTTATTTTGGATGGAAGCTGTCAGAGTGCTTGTCAAATGAAGGTATTGCAGATTGCTTGATCCATTAATTTCTACTTTCTTAAACCACCTTTGTGAATCATCTTATGAATGGTTCAGCTATGAAAATTGGCATAGATTTTGAATGTGGCTGAAATGAATAGAGTGATTCCCTCATACCTCAGTTTATCAGTGAAATAAGTGCTAAACATGGAGATATAATTTTGAGTTTAATCTTTAACATGTACAAGCATCATGACCATTAAATCCCCCAACTAACATTCCAGCTCTTACCATGTTTACTTGGGCTCCTGACTTGTGAGAGTTCTTCACATCAAGGCCAGACCCACCCCCACCCCTATCAAATCATTATCTGATCATCTTCATATCATATTACCACTCCTGAGCTCTTCTCAGTCTATTTCTCATGGCTCCTACTTCTAGCTCTAAGAATAGTGATCAAATCAAAACTAACATTCCTGGAAAGGATGAATCTTTTCCAGTTGTTCACTAGTTCCCTTCATTTTGCCTGTGAATTCCCAGAATGGTATATTTCTTTTTAGTTATCTATTCCTAATATGTATTTTTTCCTATTTCTGCCTTGAAGAGACTGATACTTTTTAAATATCTGTGTATGTATATATATATTTGTATATGATGTATATATATACACACATGTGTATATGTACACTTGTATATATACACATATACATATGTGCACTGTATATACACATGTGTGTATATATATATTATATATATACATATATATGTTTTATATACATATATATGTCTATCTATCTATATCACAGTATAGTTCCTGAAACATTTTGCTCTTTTTTAGTCATGCCTGATTCTTCATAACCCCATTTGGAATTTTTTTGGCAAAAATACTAAAATGGTTTGCCATTTCCTTCTCCAGCTCATTTAACAGACTGGAAATTGAAACCAACAGGGTGATACCTAGTAAATGTCTTAAGACTAGATTTGAATTCAGATCCTTCTAATTTGAGGACTAGCACTCTATCCACTATTCTATCTGGCCACCCTTTGTGAAACATAATAGTCCTTTAAGAAGTGGTTTTAAAAGATTTGCTAATATTTTTTAACCTCATCTATTAAATGGAGATGACACTTAGATCACATATTAGACAACACTTGGTGATTAGGTAGCACAGTGCATAAAGGGAGACAAGAAGACCTGACTTCAAATCCAGCATCAAACAGTTTACTGACTATGTAACTCTGGCTAAGTTACATAACTTTTTTTTTTTTTTGCCTCCCAATTTCCTAATGTTAAAATGGGGATTATAATAGCAACGGCCTTCCAGGAGGATAAATGAGAGAACATTTATAAAGCATTTGTAAACCTTAAAATACTATACAAATGGTGGAATTATTATTATTATTATTTATTGTATCAAATGGAATTAATGCAAGGACATTGTTGTTCTTGTTGATATAAAGGTTCTTATTATACATAGATATCAGATGCAGATTTTGCTATAATAGTTGTCAGTGGAGAACCAGCTGCCCATGTATATGTAGATGTAGATTATTGATTTAGAATGATGGGATTAGAGATATAGAGTTGGAAAGTACCTCAGAGGTCATGTTGTACAACTGTATTTTGCAGATAGGGAAACTTTGGCTTAAGTAAGTTGGATAACTTACTCATTGTCATATGGTTAAAAGTATTCATTTGAACCCAATCCCTCTGATTCCAGAGTACATGCTCTTAGAATAAAGATCAAAATCAATAAAGGGTAATAATAATCATTCATCTATTATTTTATTTTTATTTATTTAGTATTTAGTATTTAGGCTTACAAAATACTTTGCCAAACACAATATAGCTTTTCAACAAGGTGTTAAGTGTTATTATAATTCCTATTTTATAGATTAAGTAATTAAGATGCCATAGCTAGCATCTGAGGAAAGATTTGATTGAAATCAAATTCTGACTTCAAGCTTAGCACTCTAAACAATGTGTCACCTAGTTACCTATAATGGGTAACAATTATATAAGAAAAGAAGGCATAGATGAGTTGTGATCTCTCCTGGGGGACAGGACACACACACAAACTCTCTCTCTCTCTCTCTTCTCTCTCTCTCTCTCTCTCTCTCTCTCTCTCTCTCTCACACACACACACACACACACACACACACACACACACACATTCACGCATATTCCCCCATGGCTGCAGTATCTTCTTTCTTCTCTTCTGCTTCAGAGTCCTTCTCTCCCTTCGATACAAAGCTCAAGCACAACTTTCTGCATCTTTTCCTGATTCCTCAACTACAACTATCCTCTCTTATAAACTATCTTAAATTTAATTATATTATGTTTCCTTATGTTTATTCTTTTTATGTTTTTCCTGTATATTCATATATATATATGTATATATATATATGTGTGTGTGTGTGTATATATACATACATATATATATTCTTTATAATATAAGCTTCTGTGGAGGAGTTGTTTCTTTTGTGTGTGTTTGTGTGGTTGTATCTTCACTGGAATATATTTCCTAGTACTTAGTAGTTCCTTAATAAATCCTAGTTGATTAATTAGAATATACAATCCTTAGAGTATAGATACTGAGAAAATTTAGCCAATTTTCCTTCTATAATGGTATAAATATGTAATTGATCATGAAATCCATAAGTCGTGTCATTTAGGTATCTTAAACCCTGACAATAAGTCATTTGAGCAGGTTTGAAAAAAAAGGCTATTTAGGTTGATCATATATGTCACAGCTCAGCTTATTTTTGTTCCATTCTCATTTTTTAATCAATGAGACAATTAAGATGAGAAACAGAATCTTTAATTCATAGGAGTTTATCCGGCCTTCCTGCTGGTTAATCCCCACTATCAGTTATGTCTCTGTGGCATCATAACCATTTCCATAGCAACTGAGAGTGATATCACAGTACAAGAATCACATTTTAGGAGGGGACAGATGAACTCCTAAAAATAAGGATCATGAAATTTTGCTTTGTTTTCATTTTGTAATGCAAATGTTCCTAGAAGAAAATAAAGAAATGGGAATATTTGGAGATATTGGTTGGAGGAGGGGATGAATCAGAATCTTAATGCCTATGACATTAAGTTGTTATGCAGCTAATGATGCAAGGATCTTCATTTTTTTGTGGCAGAGGGTAGCAATATGAAAATGAAAGAAAGAACAGAGGATAGAAAATAGGAGAAAGGATGTTATTGAGAGAATCTTTGATAGTCTAACTTATTATTTTAAAAACTCTAAAGACTGTATAATGTTTAAATATTGCTTATGGGGACTTTAGCAAATTAGCAAGCACATCTGTTTCACACACACTAGAGAGGTAACAGCCAGGGCACATGCAGAAATTCATAAGCAAATGTGAATTGTGCACCCTCATTGAGTTCCATGGGGAAAAGGTGAGCTATAAAACCCAAGTTATTATAATGATGATTTGAAGGCAGTTTACAGCATACTTTCAAAATAGAGATTGGTTCTCACTCACTTACTGTGAAGATGATCTTACTTTCTTGTCAGAATACATTCATGGATAAAAGAATAGAACTCTAAGTAGCATTTTTTGATATCGGGACAAGTGGCTCCAAATCTTCTGAGCAAAAAAACATAAAATGTGCCTTTTTCTTTTTTTAACAGTAATAGTAACTACAATTTACATACTACTTTTTGCAAAGCATTTTGCATGTGAATCTCTATGTGGTCCTTAGAACAATTCTGTGAGTAGGTGCTATTATTATTTCCATTTAACAAGTAAGGAAACGGAGACAGAGTAATTAAGTAACATATTTAGGTTCATAAAGTCAATTGAGGTCTGAGGCAAGATTTTAATTCATGTCTAGTTGATTCCATGTCCAGTTCTCAATTTATTGTATCTTGCTGCCTCTCCAAAATCAATTATGTGGAGAAGGGAGAATGTGAGAATGAGGATGCACTCCAACAATAGAATCCCACTGGGGAAAACAGACTGGCTAGGAACCTGAAATGATGCTTGGGCAGAAATGAATTCACATCAGTGGGAAGAGGAAGAAAAGAAGAAACACATCACTTGGTAGCTTCTATTTGAACTAAATTTTCTTGATGATTATGTGCTAAATTCTATTTTACTTACAAAAGACTGAAAGTTCTGTCTTTAGGAGCACCCTCAAAATTCAATGTCTTTACAAATTAGAAGAACATAAGATAGTTTACCTCTGAGATCTGTGGAGAAAGAAGGAATTTGTGACCAAAGAAGAACAGGAACTCATAAATGAATACCAAATAGATAATTTTGATTATATTAAGTTTAAAAAATTTTGTACAAACAAAAATAATGCAGACAAGATTAAAAGGGAAGTAATAAACTGAGAAAATGTTTTTTACATTTAAGGGTTCTGATAAAATATAGAGAGAATTGACTCCAATTTACAATGATTCAAGCCATTCTCCAATTGATAAATGGTCAAAGGATATGAACAGACAATTTCCAGATGAAGAAATTAAAACCATTTCTAGTGATATGAAAAGGTGCTCTAAATCTCTATTGATCAGGGAAAGGCAAATTAAGACAACTCTGAGATACCACTACACACCTCTCAGGCTGACTAAAATGGCAGTAAAAGATAATGACAAATGTTGGAAGGGATGTGAGAAAACTGGGACACTAATACTTTGTTGGTGCAACTGTGAAAGGAATCAGCCATTCTGGAAAGAAAGTTGGAACTATGCTCAAACTATGCATACCTTTTTTCCAGCAGAAATACTGCTGAAATAGAAAAACTATTGAGCCTATATCCCAAAGAGATCTTAAAGAAGAGAAAGGGACTCACATGTGTAAAAACATGTGTGGCCTCCCTTTTTGAAGTGGCAAGAAACTGGAAACTGAGTGGATGCCCATCAGTTGGAGAATGGATGAATAAGGGATGGTATATGAATGTTATGGAATATTATTATTCTATAGGAAATGACCAGCAGGATGATTTCAGAGAGGCTTGGAGTGACGTATATGAATTGATGCAAAGTGAAATGAGCAGAACCAGGAGATCATTGCACACAACAACAACAATATTATATAACGATCAATTCTGATGGACATGATTCTTTCCAACAATGAGATAATTGAATCCAATTTCAATGATCTCATGAAGAAGAGAGCCCTCTCTACCCAGAGAGAGGATTGTAGAAACTAAGTGTGGATCATAACATAACATTCTCATTCTTTTTGTTGTTGTTCATTTGCATTTTGTTTTCTTATTCATTTTCTTTCCTTTTTGATCTGATCTTTCTTTTGCAGCAAAATAATTGTACAAATATGTTTACATATATTGGATTTAACATGTATTTTAACATGTATAACATATAGTGAATTACTTGCCATCTAGGGGAGGGGTGGGAGGAAGGAGGGAAAAATTTGGAACATAAGGCTATGCAAGGATCAGTGTTAAAAATTATCCGTGCATATGTTTTGAAAATAAAAAGTTTTAATAATAAGAAAAATTCAATGTCTTTAAAAACTCCTTTTGTTCCATCATTGTATATATCCAAGATCTTATTAGGAAAAGTACACATTCTGCCATTTTCATATACAAACCAAAGGCATGAAAAAGGAGAAGGGAATAGGGATGTAAAATTGGATGTACAAATAATGTGTGTTTCCTGTTGGAATACTCCCCATTTGACTCTTCTGGGGCTAATTTCAATACCAATTATGCCTTATATCACAGTAATAATTTTATTTGACCATATAAGAGAAAAGTCATCTATTCAATTTGGTGTGTTTTTAAGATCCCATCTTGTGTGAAGTTTGGTGCATAAAGGAAGATTAAATAGCAAATAAAATAGGATTCTTTCCTTCATAGTGCTAAAAATTTAGTGAAACTAGTAAGACATATAACCAGATAAAATTAATAAAATTAATAAGTGCATAGTAGTACAGATAATGCTATGTGATCAGATGAAAGATAGCTGGAGTGAAAGGAAAGGTGATAGTATTGAGTAGAACTTTGAAAGATAAACAAAATTTGAAGAAGTGGAAATAGAGTCACCCCATCTGGACAGAGATAATGCAAAGAACAAAAATCTTATAACTATTTCTCTTTGTCTAAAAAAAATAATGCATTATATGTGTAGAGGAAGGAAGAAGGAAGGAAACAAGTGAAGGGGGGTGGGGGGAAGGAAGTAGATTGTTGCCAGATGTTAAAGGTCCCTGATTTACAAATTAGATTTGCACTTTTTGTGGTTTTCCTTCCTTTAATAGTCTTGACCATGTAACCAAATCAATTATGGTAGTGGTCTTCCTATGTGTCCTCCCTGTTCATTCTAGGACAATCTTTCAAGCTGGGTGATTCCCCAAATCTCTCTCTTCTTCCCTGATTTTCATACCATACTACAAAAACAAACAAACAAAAAAACCACTCCACCAGATCACATAACTGTATTAACTGCTTCAACTACATATTCATATTTATCTACCCTTAGCTAATCTTTCACTGATTCTTTTATTCTTCCTTGACTGAGCTTATATTGCTCCTCAATGATTGCTCTGAACTTTCTCTCTTCTTGAGCATTCAATGTTACTCCCTCCCTCCACAATGTCTTTCAACAGATTGTCCAGCTTCCTACTTTGCTGAGGAAAATTAAGATAGTTTTATATGAACTCCTTCATTTGTTCATCTTTACCAGAC
Source organism: Antechinus flavipes (assembly GCF_016432865.1). Taxonomy (NCBI): domain Eukaryota; kingdom Metazoa; phylum Chordata; class Mammalia; order Dasyuromorphia; family Dasyuridae; genus Antechinus; species Antechinus flavipes. The sequence continues at coordinate 320,136,539 of NC_067398.1, forward strand.
TACTGGTGTTCTAATCTGGAGATATCAAACATATAGTACTGGTCCATAGTACTCACAAGCATGGCCTAAACTAGATTAAATGAAATTAACAAATATGTAAGAACATGAATAAAAGCACAATAAAATATAAATGAATTAATATATGGTTTTCCAAGTCAATAAATGTCTTCAAGGAATTCCTTAAATATGACTTAGTATATTCCATTTCTATTTGAGATTGTCACCATTCTTATAAAAAATAAGTCTTCCTCCTCTTCCACCTGTTTCTTCTTTCTCTCCTACTTCTTCTTTTCCTTTTTTCTTTTCCCTCCCTATCTTTGGTCCATATGTTTATCTATCTCTCATACACATGCAATAAAGCATATAAATATGTAAATCTACATACACACCTTCAATCTCTTATATAGGCATGTTCATCTCTTTCTATCTTTAAAGTAACTAATATGTCCTTGATGCTCCCCTAAGATATAATTTTATATTTCTCTCCCCTCTCATGGTCAAACTCAGCATAACATAATGGAAAAGGCACTACATTTGAAACTATAAAGATCTGGAATCTCATCTTATCTTAGACATGTACAAGCTGTATGGCCATAGTCAAGTTTTCAACCTCTCTTTACCTCTATGTTCTAAGAATCCTATAAACCTTGTAAATGTTGATTGCTGTCTTGGCGTTTCTCACCAATAACTTCTCAATTCTTTGCAATATGCCTCCTGAAATAAAACTGAAACTGCTCTCTTGGATATTTATGCATTTCTTAGAAACTGCTATCTTATTATAATCACTATTTATAGGCATCTCAATATCAATAAGCATTTATTTATTTAATTAAAATTTTTATATAACAAAAGCAAATATTTATTTATTTAGCACCCAACTTTAATATAAAGTTAAGGGCCAAAAATAGGTTGGAAAAATAAGTAAATAGCAAAAACAAAACAAAACAAAACAAAATACACACAAAAAAAAAAACCCCTGACCATAAAAAAGTTATATTCTGACAGAGAAGATCAAAAAACAAACTTAGAAGACAACAAAGTCAAAACTGTTAAAACCCCAGGAAAAAAAAGTACATTGATTTCCTGGAAGAATTTCCTGGAAGAGCTCATTTTTTTTTATTTATTTTTTTTATTATAGCTTTTTATTTACAAGATATATGCATGGGTAATTTTTCAGTATTGACAATTGCAAAATCTTTTGTTCCAACTTTTTCCTTACTTCCCTCTACCCCTTCCCCCAGATGACCAATATATGTTAAATATGTTGAAGTATAAGTTAAATACAATATATGTATACATGTATAAATGGTTATTTTGCTGTACAAAAAGAATCTGACTTTGAAGTAGTGTACAATTAGCCTATAAAAAATAAAAAATGCAGGTGGACAAAAATAGAGGGATTTGGAATTCTATGTAGTGGTTCATAGTCATCTCCCAGAGTTCTTTCACTGGGTGTAACTAGTTCAGTTCATTACTGCTCTATTGGAACTGATTTGCTTTATCTCATTTTTGAAGAGGGCCATGTCCATCAGAATTGATTATCATACAGTATTGTTGTTGAAGTATATAATGATCTTCTGGTCCTGCTCATTTCACTCAGCATCAGTTCATGTAAGTCTCTCCAGGCCTTTCTGAAATCATCCTGCTGGTCATTTCTTACAGAATAATAATATTCCATAATATTCATATACCACAATTTATTCAGCCATTTTCCAGTTGAAGGGCATCCACTCAGTTTCCAGTTTCTGACCACTACAAACAGGGCTGCCACAAACATCTTGCACATATAGGTCCTTTCCCTTCTTTAAAATCTCTTTGGGCTATAAGCCAGTAGTAACACTGCTGGATCTGCACAATTTGATTACTTTTTGGAGCTCAACATAAAAAAAAAATCAAATAATAGATGCACAGTAATAATTGGGAAAAGAAATGAGAGTGATACAATAAAATCATGAAAAAAGAATCAATAGTTTGGCAAAAAAAAAAAGAACAAAAAGTACTGAAGAAAATATCACCTTAAAATATATAATAGGATATTTTTTAATACAAAAATATACTGAATACAAAATTTTCTTAAAAGTAGAATTGTATCAGCCCTGAAGTCAGAAGGACCTGAGTTCAAATCTGGTCTCAGACATTTAACACTTTCTAGCTATGTGACCCTGGGAAAGTCACTGAATCCCAATTGTCTCAGAAAAAAAAAAAAAAAAAAGCAGAATTGGACACAGGTTACACCAAATGCTAGGTATTGTGGTCCCAAATGGAAATACAGTTGTTGGCCTTTATTCTCAAAGAAAAACAAATGGCATGACTTTATATTAAAGTTGTTAGTATGCTCAACTATGATTGTTTAGAAGAATATGAGCCTGGAATGCTCTGCAACAGGTCAAACACAAATAGACCCTATGAACATTTGGGTGACTTCTCCAACTTTGCACATTTCACATTTTATCTGAGCTAATTCAATTCTCTATTGCTCACAGAGCACAGCAATTTCTCTAATGAGTGAACACCATTCTTGGCAGTCATATTATCTAAATGTCTTCCAAATCATACAATTAATTCTCAAGTTCTCAAGAGAAACCTTGAGAGAGAGAAAGAGAAACAAATATCCTTGTGTCACTATTTCTGATCAACACATGAGTGATTGTTTTGTGTGAATTCTCCATAAAAATAGTCCTTTTGGCAAGCATACCATTTGGCATTTGAACAATGTGGCCAGCCCAACTGAGTTGCATTCTCTGCAATAGAGTTCGATTATCAATTTAGTTTGAGAAAGGATCTCAATGTCTGGCATCTTATCCTTCCAGATAACTTTTAGAAGCTTCCTAAGACAATTAAAAAGGAAGCAATTCCATTTCCTGGTATGGAGCTGATATACTGTTTCATAGGCATATAACAATGAAGTCAACATGATGACTCTGCTGACCTTCAATTTGTTAGTCAATCTAATACTTCTCTTCTACCACACTTTCCTTCAAAGCCTCCCAAATACTGACTATTCTAATCTTTACAGAAAAGATCAAAAACCCAACTTAGAAGATACAAAATCAAAAATGCTTTAAAAAAACCAGGGAAATATAAATTACTAAAAGGTCCAAAAATTTCCTGGAAGAGCTCAAAAATTATTTTTAAAATCAAATAATAGATAGAGAGGAATAATTGAGAAAAGAAATAAGCATGATGCAAAAAACCATGAAAAATGAGTCAATAACTTGGCCAAGAATGAACCAAAAATACTGAAGAAAATAGACCCAAGTGCTTGTGTCAACTTCATTATCAATGTGTACATCCCTGGAAAATATATTGCCAGTGTAAATAAACTTATCCATAGCAATCAAAACTTCTTCATTTGTTATAACTAATGATTCTGCATATAAATGGTGCTAATAGAGTACTATGTTTTCTTAGTGTTAATTTTTAGATCAAAATTAGCACAAGCAGTGGAGAGGAAGTGTTAGTGCATGATTTTTTTTTGTTTGTTTGCAGATGATTGTGTATTCAATGAAGCGTCCAAAGCTAAGACCTAACAAAGTATGGACTAGAGATATAGAGAAAGTTAAATATGTAGTTTCTCTTGTGAAAGAGTTCTAATAGGGAAACAATTTGCAAACAACTATATACATAAAAGGTGTATAAAGTAGATGGAAGATAATTTTGGGGAAGGAACAAACAGTAGAAAAGACCAATATAATCCTCCTAAAGAAGATGGAATTTGAGCTGAATCTTGATGAAAGCCAAAGCAGCTAGGATAAAGAAATGATGAAGCAGAACACTCAAGGCGTGGAAAGGCATGGAGTTGGAGATTAAAATGACATTTGTGAAGAGCAGTAAAAATACGTCTTATTGTACTGAAGAATAAGTGGAATGTGTGAAGGGGAACAAAGAGCAAAAAGACTGGAAAGGTAGGAAAGGACCAAGTTTTGAAGGTCTTTAAATGTGAAAATGAAGATTTGTATTAGGTGCACATCTGGAAAAATGAGGATGTTTTACTAGATGGATGAAATGATTTTTGAGGTCAGCAATTCCATTTCCTGGTATGGAGCTGATATACTGTCCAGGTTTTATATATATCTTTATGATATTCCACATAATTGGAAAGCTGTTAGCTGATATTGTTAACAAAAAAAAGCAATCACAAGACAATTCCAAAAGACTTCTCTCTGCATGCAGAGAGAAAACTATAGAGAATGAATGTGGATCAAAGCATAGTATTTTCATTGTTTTGTTTTTTCTTTCTCTTATTTTTCTCCTTTTGATCTTATTTTTCTTCTACAGAATGATAAATATGGAAATATGTTTAAAAGAATTGACCATATTCAACCTATATTGGATTGTTTGCTGTCTAAGAGAAAGGGGGAGAGAAGGAGAAAAATTTGGAATACAGTTTCACAAAGATGAATATTGAAAACTGTCTTTGCATTTATTTGGAAAAAAATCTATTTAAAAAAAATTTTAAAGGCAATCAGAAAGATGTTAGCAACTATTGACTCATGTTTATTTTTATACCCTGAAACAATCTTTATGAGAATGTTCTACTCATGTATTAGGTGCATGATTAATGAATATATCAGAAGAAAGTAAAGTGACTTAAATGAGTGATTTCCAGGACAAAACCATATCTTCACAGTAATGCCTGAGAGTTGTAGAGAACCCAAGATTCCATTGCCTTTATTCTTTGTTGGTAAAAACAACAATAATATTTAACTCAGTATAATAAAATGCCTCTTGAAATGCCTCTCCTTCAACAAGGAGTCATGCTTATGATAAGATCATATAAGAGTCCTTGATAGCTATAACCACAGAAATAACTGTTCAACAACCCTCTGATTATCAATATCATAAGAGGCATAAAACCATCATACATACACTCGCCAGAGTTATTAACCATGTTCTTAGATAATATCATGCACATGGCCCAAAGGGGAGAATGATTATTTATTGATAGTTTATTCTTTTGTCTATTATTATTTGTAGTTAATTATATCAAGTCCCATTTCATTACTGGGACCCCTGCTTAATGTGATCTGTGGCATGATTATTCAAAATAAATTGATTTAACAATCCACACAAGAAAAGAAAAAAAAAAAAGCCTCGGTAAACTACACTGTGTCCTTGGCATTGTGAGGAAAAAAGAAATGTACTGGGCCTAGAATCTAATAGGAGGGGAAGAATAGGTTGGAATAAATTTGGAAAATTGTTTGATACCTTTAAAGATTCTAACCCCTTCCTGAATATAAAAATCTCATCTTTTTAACATTAATGTTCTCTCTAGTAGAGAGGCAGCATGGTTTAGTGAGAAGAGAGTCAACTCAGAGTCTGAGAGGCCTGAAATCAAGTCCTTTGACACTGGGGTGATTATTTAAATTCTCAGTGTCCTATGCGACTCACTAAGACCACAAGATACAGATAGAGATTTTCATTGGTAGAGAGATTCTTCTCAATAAAGTCACCTTATGCTTATATACAACCCAATCTGCATCTATTCAGTTTTATTCATCCACTGATCTGATATGGTTATGAATCACATGAAGTCACATTTCCAAAGTATCAAATTTGCAGATTAGCTAAAGAACATGGTAGAAATAAGCAGACTACAGGATACACAATCCAAGAAACTTTGACTGTTTATCACATGTGGCAACAATATCTTACAAGCAAGAACTGGTATAAGAAATAGTATGCAGGAAATGCACAATGAGCAAAAAGTGTTGGGGCCATTCAGGAATTAACAATGAGATGGTGCCTTTCTGTTGTATGAATCATAATACAGAAGTGGCACATGTGTTTAATAAATATTTGCTAAATTAATTGATAAAACAATTTCTACTGCTCTGGCCAGGTCTCCCATATATTAAAATACATGTGCAAGATGATAAGTTCACAGTCCCAGTACCCTTACATTAAATGTTTTCTAAGTCCACAGAGGTTATAATAAGGAAATAAAAATAACAACATTTTAAATTGACATGCATTCAGATGAAGGAAAAATAATATTTAAATGTATTTCATAAGAATTAATCTTTCTACCAAATTCCTTTTGAATTGTTCTTTTCATTTTGGAACAAGAAAATTCAACACTAACATTTGTCAGAATATCACAATTACTTATTTCTCATGTGACTAAACTAACAATTATGCCTTTGAGATGTTTGCTTTAAGTTTTTCTTATTTAGTCAAAATTGCTGTTCATTTAAGTTTTCATTTGAGGTTTTAATCCTCTGGTTAGAGGAGCAGCTAGATGGTGCAGTGGACAAACTATCAGCCCAGTTAGGACAAGCTGAGTTTTAAATCTGGCTTCAGACACTTAACACGTCCTAGCTTTGTGAACTTAGGCAAGTCATTTAACCTCAATTGTCTCACTAAAAAGAAAAATATATAAGATTCTGGGGTAGATCCCAATAGGAAAAATATTCTACTATGTATATTACAATGCTCGCTACCTCCATTCTTTATCTCCTCAAAACCATCCTTCACACTGCTGCATTTACTTTTTTTTTTTTAAGAGTTTAGTCATTTGGCCATTTCATCTCCTCATTTAAAATTTTTCAGTAGTTCACTATTGTTAATTGAATAAAATTCAAATCTCTTTGCACTAATATTTGAGATTCTACTTCTTACACTACTTTATACCCAATTGTTCTTGAAGACATCTATTATTTTTCTCCTAAAATGTCACAATCCAGTCCAGTGGGCTACTCTTTCTACATTCACTATCCCTTTATGTCCCTATGCCTTTTGTTCAGATTATGCTCTAGACTTAGTTTTCCCTCTCCCTATTTATCCATAGAATTCATACACCTTCTGAAATCTTCAACCCAAAGTCCACCTCTCTCCAAAGCAATATCCTCTTAGAATCCATAAACAAATTTCTTTTGATAATTTATTGTGAGATAAAATTGTATTAATTTCTTATTATTGTATCACTTAAGCATATAAGATTTTGGCTCTTTTCTTCAGTTTCATCACAAATAGCCTATTAGAAGATGGTGGAGAACAGACACAACTTTCTGTGACCTCCTCTGACCTTCTTTTAAACCAACAGCAGATTAAGCCTCCAAACTGGCTTTGGAGTCAAAGAATCCACAAAAAGTTGGAGTATAACACCTTTCCAAAAGAAGAAATCTTGCAAGTCACAACCCTAATTGCCTCAAAGAGAGAGAGAGAGAGAGAGAGAGAGAGAGAGAGAGAACTTCAGAATAGAACAGAACAGGTTTGTTTCAATCAGGCGAGTCTGCTAAGCCCAGACCGCAGCATAGGGAGACAGGGTAAGGAGCTGGGGTGGGGAGTCCCAGGTTTGCAGCTTCCACACACCTGGGAATATTCTGTGAGCCTCTTAGGCTACTCTATCCTGATTGCAAGTGGGAAATTTGGCAGATTTGCTACAAAAGGCAAATTGTAAACCACTGAGCTGTGGAAGAATGCCTGACCTAGCTAAGATTGCCCAGCACCAGAAATCAATCAGCAAACTGCCCCAGGGCAAATTAAAGCAGTTGTTGCTCCTTTGTATTGAACAGATCTCAAGCCTTAAAAATGAGTAACAAACCAAAAAGAACTCTCATTATAGACAGCTTTTATGGAGAGAGAGAAAAACAGATCTCAAATCCTGAAATTCCTAAAGGCAAAGCAACTCAAGATGAAGCCCCAAAGGGAAACATGAGCTGGTTCCCATTTCACAAGGCACAAGCACAAGGCACAATAGCACAAGCTATCAACACCCTAAGAAAAAATCTCCAGGGCCCAACAGATTCTATCAAACATTCAAAGAACAATTAATTACATTATGTAAATTATTTGAAAAAAATAGGGAAAGAAGGAGTCCTATCACTTTTTTTTTTTTTTAATGATACAGATATGGTGCTGATAGCTAAACCAGGTAGGGTGAAAATGGAGAAAGAAAATTATAGATCAATTTCTCTAATGCATATTGATGCAAAAATCTTAAATAAAACATTAGTTCTAAGATTACATCCCCAGGGTAATACACTATGACCAAGTGGGATTTATACCAGGAATGCAGGGCTGACTCAGTATTAGGAAAGCTTTTAACATAATTGACTATAAAAATAACCAAACTAACAAAAAAAAATCACATGATTATCTCAATAGATTCAGAAAAAGCATTTGATAAAATCCAGCACCCATTCCTATTAAAAACATTAGAGAGTACAGGAATAAATGGATTTTTCCTTAAAATGATCAGTAGCATCTATTTAAAACCATTAGAAAGTATCATATGTAATGGGGACAAGCTAGAACCATTTCCACTAAGATCAGGGATGAAACCAGGCTGCCCACTATCACCCACTAATACATTTTGTATTAGAAATGTTAGCTTTGTCAATAAGAGAAGAAAAAGAGATTAAAGGAATTAAAGTAGATCATGAGGAAACCAAATTATCACTCTTTGCAGATGATATGATGGTATATTTAGAGAATTCTAGAGAATCAATTAAAAAACTACTAGAAACAATTCACAACTTTAGCAAAGTTGCAGGATACTAAATAAATCCACATATACCATCAACATTTTTATATATTACCCACACAGTCCAGCAGCAAGAGATACAAAAGAAATATCATTTAAAATAATTGTTGATAGTATAAAGTATTTGGGAACCTATCTGCCAAGGGAAAGTCAGGAACTATGTAACACAACTATAAAACACTTTCCACATAAAGTGAGACCTAATCAGTTGGAAAAAATATCAAGTGCTCATGGGTACGCTGAGTATATATAATAAAAATGACAATACTATCTAAATTAATCTACTTATTTAGTGCTATACCAATCAGACTCACAAACAACTATTTTAATGACTTAGAAAAAATAACAAAATTCCTTTGGAAGAACAAAAAATCAAGGATTTCAAGGGCATTAATGAAAAAAAATGCTAATGAAGCTGTGCTAGTTGTGTCAGATCTAAACCTATATTATAAAGTAGCAATCATTGAAACCACTTGGTACTGGTTAATAAATAAAGTAGTCAATCAGTGGAATAGGTTAGGATCACCAGACAAAATGAACAATAATTATAGCAATCTAGTGTTTGACAAACCCAAAGACCCCAGTTTTTGGGATTAAAACCTCATTATTTGACAAAAACTGCTGGGAAAATGGGAAACTAGTATGGAAGAAATTAGAGCTCGACCTACACCTAACACTATATACTAAGATTATGTCCAAATCATGAACCCATTTAGATCTTAAGATCCTTTATTAGAGGAATATAGTATAGTTTACCTCTCTGATCTGTGGAGAAGGAAGGAATTTGTGTTCAAAGAAGAATTAACTCATAATTAAATACTAGCTAGATAATTTTGGTTATATTCAGTTAAAAAGTTTTTGTATAAACAAAACTAATGCAGAAAATATCAGATGGAAAGCAATGAATTAGGAAATCATTTTTTACATTTAAGGGTTCTGATAAAGGCCTCATTTCTAAAATATATAGAGAATTGACTCAAATTTATAAGAATCCAAGCCATTCTCCAATTGATAAATGGCCAAAGGATATCAACGAACAACTTTCAGATGAAGAAATAAAAATTATTTTTAATCATATGAGAAGGTGCTCTAAATCACTATTGATCAGAGAAATGCAAATTAAGACAACATTTAGAAACCACTACCCACCTCTCAGATTGGCTAAGATGACAGGAAAAGAAAAGGACAAATGTCAGAGGGGACATAGGAAAACTGGGACAACTGTGAAAGGATCCAATCATTCTGGAGAGCAATTTAGAACTATGTTCATAAAGTTATCAAACTGTGCATACCCTTTGATCCAGAAGTGTTTCTATTGGGCCTATATCCTAAAGAGATCTTAAAGGAAAGAAAGGGACCCACATTTACAAAAATGTTTGTGGCAGTCATAGTGGCAAGAAACTGGAAACTGAGTTGAAGAATGGCTGAATGAGTTATGATATATGAATGTAATGGAATAGCATCATTCTATAAGAAATGATCAAGAGGATGATTTTAGAAAGGTCTGGAGAGACTTACATGAACTGATGCTAAGTGAAATGAACAGAACCAATCAGTTGATCATTGTACACAACAACATCAATATTATAAGATGATCAATTCTGATGAACATGACTCTTTCCAACAATGAGATGATTGATGCCAGTTCCAGTGATCTTTTGATGAAAAGACCTGTCTACACCCAGAGAGAGGACTGTGGGAACTGAGTGTGGATCATAGCATAACATTCTCACCCTTTTTGTTGTTGTTCACTTAACTTAATTTTGTATTCTTACTCATTTGCTTTCTTTTTTTTATCTGATTTGTCTTGTGTAACAAGAGAATTGTATAAATATGTTTATACATATTGAATTTAACATATACTTTAACATGTTCAACATATATTGAATTGCTTGTCATCTAGGGAAGGGGATGGAGGAAAGGAGGAGAAAATCTGAAACATTAGATTATGCAAGAATCACTGTTGTCAAATTATCCATGCATATGTTTTAAAAATAAAAAGTTTTATTAGAAAAAAAAACTGGCCTATTAAATCTTCCAAACAAGACTATATATTCCTCATCCCTCGGGATTCTAGGGGGTAAATATGAGTTGAGGTATCTAAGACTTTTGTTCTCAAGCATCCATCTGTTGTGTTTTCCTCCAAAGAAGGCAACATTTACCTAATGTCAATTGAGCAATTGATTGTACCATAATATCAGTCAACCAATTAACATCAACTAGCTTTTACATAGGAATATTTACTAAAATAATATTGTAGGAATCCAAATTAACAACAATAACAATAAAAACTTTCCAAAGCAGGAGAATACTTTGAATAATATCTTTATCCTTTTAGTATAGGGTACTCAAATATAAATGGTGATTCACAAACATTTGCTTCATATAATTTACATTTTGTCATGGCATAGAAATAATTATTTTCTTATTTGAAAGAATCAATGTTTTACACTGCTATATTGATGTATTGCTGTAGTCCTTTCTCAGATATTGGCATGTCCCATGCTTGCACCTGGTGGGTTCCCCTCCAAGTCAGGCCTGGTGCTTTCCTTTGCTTGGCTACTATAGCTTATAGTAGACTCTGTTCTGGACTCCAGCTGATATAATTTTCTAGTGGATCTTCTGACATTTTCAAGCAAACGGATCATAAGCTAGCTAGTCCATTCTCTTTCTGATATTCATTTACTAAAAGCAATAAAGAATCCACATCAAGAAACAAAAGAAAACAGTGACAAAATGGATATACAATTTACTTGGTGACTCAGATTAGGTGATAAAACAACCATAGCAGTTCCTGTGCTCTTTACCTGAGCTTCTTTACCTGAGGCTCACAGCAATTCTTCTTTCTCAAATGAAGCCAAGAAAGAGACTTCTCTGGTTTTGACTTTTATTTGCTCACTCAGTTCCCATTTTGTGGCTAATTAAAAAGTCTTTTTTTTTTTTTTTTTAATATCACAGCATTGTAACCCAATAGCAAATAATTATACAATTTCTGTACCTACTTTGAGTTGGAAGTGTTTCAGAGTACTGGGCCTGAAAAGAGGAAGAACTGAGATCAAATGTGATCTCAGACACTTATAAGTTATGTGACCCTGAGAAAGTCACTTAATGCTGTTTGCCTCAGTTTCTTCATCTGTAAAATAATCTGTAGAAGAAAATGGCAAACCATTCCAATATCTTTGTCAAGTGAACCCTAAATGGGATCACAAAGAGTCAGACCCAAATGAAACAACTAAACAACAACAAGACTCTACATTTGGCAAAAGTTACCATAATACATATCTTCAAAGAGACTCACCAAGCTTCCGTGTAGATAATTGAGTATGCTCTAATTCCTCATTGTATAGACATTCTAAGTAAAATAAGTATCAACTATTAATTCAGAAGACCTGGTTTGTATTCCCACTCTGCTACTTAATCAATATAGTATAGTGAAGAGAATGCCAAATAGGTCAAAATTAAGATCTTATCTCAGAAATTACTATGCAAGTTTAGACAAGCCTCTTGATTCATCTGAACCTTAGTTTACTTACCAATAAAATAGGGATAATAATACCTACAATGCCAGCTTCTGCATAATTGTTATGAAAGTCAGTTGATGAAAAGGGTGTAAAGTGCCATAAAAAATTTATTTATTATTTACTGGGATAATCTTGAGTGAGTCATTTTTTTCACCTGTAAAATGAAGGAGTTCCTTCTAGTTCTAAATTTGTGACCTCAATAAATTTCAAGGCTATTTCTTAGGGTTTAGGGTAGAACCATATGTAGATGAACCCTCTTTTTCTCTGGTGTCTTTTCTAATTCTATCATAGTTAAGAGTCCATACTGAGAGTCCTTTGTAGGTAATCATATCAATTCATGATGACTCTATATCCCATCCAAATTTAATTAAATTAACTTTCTTGCTCGAGATCTTGAAACAATTCAAACTAATGTCACAGTGTTCATCAAGTTACTAGTTATGAATTTTCCTCACTGCCATCATCACTGATGAATTCAGTATTATATACTTCTTTGAATAGAGCAGAGAATCTCTACATTTATATGTATCTCCATCTGAAAGATTTCAAAGGTTCTCCTAGTTCCTCAATCTACCCAATTCTCCCTTGCACAGATCTCTTCCTATCATAAATGGCTATTTTCACATTCTCCCTCACACACCCAGTGGTGCACTTTGTCATAGTGATATATGAAGATGCAAAGCGACATACACATACTCCAGTCTTCCATTACTCTTCCCATTTACCAAGCAACTGTATGTCACAGGTGTTGTTATTGCATCCTCCCATTTCAAATTCCCATGGACAGATTACCTAGTAACCAATAGAGATGTGAACATAAAAATCTCATCTCTGCTCTGTTTTTTCTTTCTTCATATTGCCTTTCTTTGGGAAATATCAAAAGTAGGACTTTTTTTGTAAAGTTTGTATGGGAAATAGGAAACTTGTATCCCCTCAACTTGTCTAAGAAAATTTGGGCTCCTTCCACTTATTTTACCACTACCTATATCTCTGTCTTTTGACTCATAAAATCTCATATTGACTAGAAACTGGAGGAAAGAGAATATAGAATAGCTCCAATCATCTTAGTAGAGCTTCCCTTCTACTAGAAGCCTAAGGCAAGCCTTAGGCCAATTTTTCTCTAGCCCTAGGGTGATCCTAGTTCAGCCAAACAAGGGGAAATTCTGTTTTCTTCAAGTAGATGGGCAAATAGTAAGTTTCATGTCTGATTTAACATTATGTATTTGGGTGCTACTCTGAGAATAGAAGCAATAAAAAGGGATTACATTTCTGAGGAACCATAAAAAGATAACATTTTAAGGAGTGATGATGAAAAATCCCTCAGAATTCAACCAAAGTTTTAATGAAACATCAACTAACCATGCCCTGCTAAAGTAATCAAAAGTATAATTCAATATGAAAGACCTAGTTTTATTTGACTTAACCCATCACCCATCCCAGTATTCTGTCTGTACAGTAGGAGTGTTTATCAGAAGCCTGCAGTTACACAATTTGTGAACTTATTAAAGCTTCTATTTGTTTTTCTCTTTTTCTATTACCCCATTTCTTCTACATACTTAAAAAAAAATCCTTCACCTCTACAATCCAATTTGTGGATTGTTTCTTGCTGGTAAACACTGTGCCTTCCTCTTGCTCATTCTATTTGTTATGCATTTGAAGTCCATGGCAATATGGAAACAAATCAACAGCATAACTAAAGAATAAACACTGTAGAAATAATTCCCTACCAAATATTTCAGGTAAGCCAGGTCCTTGTCAAGTTCAGAGAGAGTCAAAGAATGCTCTGTTAGCAGGAGTCTGTAAGTTTTTTTTTTTTTCTCTTTGTGGCACATCACCTGCTGTACCTTGTTATAAAATTGCAATAACCCAACTTGGATTAAGAAGTTTTCCATGTCAGCCCCTTAGGGCAGCTGATTATAGGTCTGACCTTTTGAGATTCTGTGTATTTCCCACTTAATCAGTGCTGGAATGAGTTGCTGCTAAGTAGGATCTATAGCATCCCAATGGGAAAAGAGAAGCCATCTAAAAAATAATGAGTCTCTCTTCTATCCCCTCCCCCTTCCCATTTTGAGCTCTATTAGGCCATGATAACAGTCTTAATCTGGGCAACACTAAAGCATAACATGGCATGTTATGTTTGCATTATAGTGAGTTAGAGGGAGGCCAGGAAAGGTTTTTTGATAGCTGAGAATGTAAATGAAGCTTTAGCACTTGGTTTAAAAAAATAAAGCTTCTCTTTCCCCTTTTTGGATATGAAAAAATGTTTGGTTGAGAAGAGATCTTGTGTGGCTTTTAAGCTCCAGCACCTCAGATTTTGACAGTGTAATTGGTTCCCTGTTGCCTGGGCAATAATACAAAATTGGCACCATCTCCATTTTGTCTTGTTATAGTAACACACTTGGTGGTTTAGATATAATCTCACAAAGTAGTCTGGTTTGGTCATCAGTTCATTTCTCAATAGCTGAGACCTCTCTGTGCTGTGTGTGTGTGTGTGTGTGTGTGTGTGTATGTTACTTACAATCTTCCTTTTACCTTCCCTTCTTCCTTGTCCTCTCTACTAACTTCCTCCGACTGAACCCCCAACCTTCCATGAAACTGAACAGCATAATAGATGTAATTAGACCTTCAGTAATAGGACCGAATGGAGCAAGCAATGAGACTCCTTCTAGGGAAGCAATCAGTGCATTAGGTCCCCAGGACTGAAACTGCATTTAACAAGGTTTGGGGCTTAGGGATTGTCAGTCTAGGCTTCTATTGCTTCCCCAAGAGAAAGGTCTACCCAGAATGCAAATCTTCATTTACCATTTCTACAAAAGAGAGGAAAAGAACATTAGCTACTTTATTACACACATAATGAAGCGAACTGTAGCTGTTAATATATTATTTTTTCTCTCCTTGGCAGTAAATCAACTGTTCACAAGTGCTCCAAAGGATAAATATGTATTTCATCTGTATTTTAAAACCATTTCCTATATTTTCATTACCAACTTTTAGAAGAAGATAGCAGTGAGTGGTGTCAAACAAAAACCATCTTTTCTGCTTGTAGGAGTCTGCTGACATTTCTATGCTGAAATAAGAATTAGGCTAATAATATGCTAGGAACCTATATTTAAAATCATCAATTTTGATCAAATGTTGGCACATGTGCAGATTAAAAAGCTTCCCATTAGGTCGTTAGTATCTCTTTTCTATGATACACATGTGTAAACACTTGTATAGGAAAGTGTTCTTTCTATTTGTGGTATGGAATGAATTTGAAGACTCTTAATTGCAAGTTAGGCTGTGGAAGAAGTTTCTCATAATCAATAGAAGATCCCAATCTTCCTCTAATAAAAACACCAATTAGTTAAACTTTCTACGGAGAAGCAACATTAGAGTAAAGAGATAGCTGACCTCAAGGGCAGGAAGATTTAAGTATGAATATTTCCTCAGATACTGAGGACCCTATGATTTAACTATGTCACTTAATCTTTTGGAGTCTCAGTTTCCTCATCTTGAAAATGAGGGTTTGGCCTTGATTACTGCTAATGTCCTTTCCTAATTTAAATCTATGATCTCTACATGACAAGAATATTAATTTTGTTAATGAAAATTGAATCAACTAATGACATACATCAGATTAGAAAGCTCCGAAGTTTGCTTTGTTGTTTTGTTGCTGGAATAGTTTTCTAAAGACACAGCTAAAACCATCAAGATTTGCATGGGCTATTAATAGTGTCCCTGGTGAGCTAGTCAAATGGGCTGAACATTATACCATATCCAATTAACCTATTCAGTATAAATTCAACGGAAACTTAGGAATACTTAATTCAGCTTAAAGAATCAGTGTATCTTCATTCTCTCAATTAAAATTTCTTCTTTTAGTTTTGGTAATGCAGGTAGCTAAAATATTTTTCATCTTAATAAATAAACATTTACAAAGGACCTACTATGTGCTAGACATTGTGTTAAGTGCTCAGCGTATGAAAAAAGGAAAAGAAAAAAGGAGGAAAATAGCATGGAAAGAACTATATTCAAATAGGATACAATTGTCCCTTCCACATTATGATTTTTCCCATTGTGGTTTTGCAGAGGCCAGGAGATGACATAGAAAACATTTAAAAACTCAGACATTCTACATATTTATATGTATACATATATATGTGTATGTATACATACACATACACACACACACATATATATGCACATGTTTAAGATCAACATTTTATTTTTAATAACACAATTAATACTTCTCTGGTATGAAGTGAGGGTCAAACATTTTTATGCAAATCTTCCAGAATGTAGAGGCTCTGTGCTCCTAACCCTCATGAAGTTAAAGGGATAACTGTATATACAGGTTAAAGAACTGGGAAAACTTTCTTGGAGATGTTGGGACTTTAGAGGAGACTTGAAAGAAATAAAGAAAGAGAGGATGCAAAGAAAAGGAGGGAGAGAGTTACAGGCATGATAAGAGTTTAAGCCAATGAAAATACCAAGTGGAAGCTGTCAACTTAAAACTTCTTCTAATTTTGTTGGACTGAACCTCATATACTAGTCTGTCATTAGCTTTATATAGGAAGTTTTTCCAGCTTGGTGGATACTATAAGATTAACTTTTACTGGAAAGGGCTTAGAGAATTCAGAATCCCTTCCATTTCATGATAATGACTTATGTAAGGAGGATGTTAGTGGAGAGCTGGAAACCTACTCTTTTAAAACTTTGTTAACGAAATAAATTAATTAAAAATACATTAAAGAACTTGCCATAATCCAGGTATTTTTATAAGTGCTACTAATCAAACAAAATAATACTTATCCTCAATCAGTTTACATTCTAAAATATGAAAACTACACATATAAGGACGAATAGTGACCAAGTAAGTCTTTTGATAAAGGGAAGTCACAGAGAATGATAATCAAAGTTATAGAGGAAATGATTTAGCATGGAATTCCAGTAATCAATGCCAAAATATATTTTAATAAATTTCATTACATCAGCAAATTACATCATGATCATTTGTAGATATGCCACCCCACCATTACAATCTTCCAAGCAATGTAATGGTAAATGTTTGTGAATGGGATCCCCAGAAAGGGGGCGGTACATGACACACTCAAGTTTAATCTACATTAATACTTTCCCCATTACTTTGCCAAATCTAGAAATCAACAAAACAACAAATCCATCTCTGATTTATGACCTTTACTGATTTCTAAGATATAAATACCCACAAATTTAACAGTATATCATTTCTACCATCACATCTCCATTCTCAAATTTGAAGGATGTTGTCTAGTAATAAAATGTAATATGGGAAATGACTTTTGCTTTCTTTACGACAATTAAGAAGGATTCTTCGTTAGGTAGTAATACTTTTTGAATAAATCAATTAACAGTAACTGTAGGTATTGGGTGAGGGGGAGAATAAACACACCCACACACATACATATATATATATATATATATATATCATCTACTATATTTCAGGCATTGTGTTAAATGCTTTACAATTATTTCAATTGATCTTTAAAATAACCCTACAAAGTGGCTATACAATCATCCTTACCTTACACTTAAGGAAAATGAAGTAAATAGAAATTGTGTCATCTAGAGGTTATTCCAGACCCAGAACTCTATCCACTGCATCACCATACTAGATATTAATAAATCCTATACATCTTTCTGAGCCAAGCAAAGATATTTCTTTTTTATTATTATAGCTTTTTATTGACAAAACATATGCATCGGTAATTTTTCAATAATGACCCGTGCAAACACTTCTGTTCCAACTTTTCCCCTCCTCCTCTCCACCCCCTCCCCTAGATGGCAGGTAGTCTCATACATGTCAAACATATCAAAGTATATGTTGCATATAATATATGTATACATATTTATACAGTTATCTTGTTGTACAAGAAAAATCAGATTTAGAAAGAAGGTAAAAATAATCTGGGAAGAAAAACTAAAAATGCAAGTAAACAACAACAGAAAGAGTGCAAATGCTATGTTGTGGTCCACACTCTTACTCTGGGCATAGCTGCTTCTATTCATCACTGATCAATTAGAACTGATTTGGATCCTCTCATTGCTGAAGATAGCCACTTCCATCAGAATTGATCCTCATATAGTATTGTTATTGAAGTGTATAATGATCTCCTAGTTCTACTCATTTCACTTAGCATAAGTTCATGCAAGTCTCTCTAAGCCTCTCTGTATTCATCCTGCTGATCATTTCTTACAGAACAATAATATTCCATAACATTCATATACCACAATTTACTCAGCCATTTTCCAATTTATGGGCATCCACTCAATTTCTAGTTTCTAGCCATTATGAAAAGGGCTGCCACTAACATTTTTGCACATATGGATCCCTTTTTTTCTTCAATAACTCTTTGGGAGATAACCCCAGTAGTAACACTGCTGGGTCAAAGAGTATGCACAGTTTGATAACTTTTGTATATAGTTTCAGATTACTCTCCAGAATGATTTGATACATTACACCAACAATGCATCAGTGTCTCAGTTTTCCCTCATCCCCTCCAACATTCGTCATTATCTTTTCCTGTCATCTTAGCCAATCTGACAAGTATGTAGTGATATCTCAGAGTTATCTTAATTTGCATTTCTCTGAACAATAATGATTTAGAACACCTTTTCTTATGAGTAAAAATAGTTTCAATTTCATCATCTGAAAATTGTCTGTTCATATCCTTGACCATTTATCAATTGGAGAATGGCTTAATTTTTTATAAATTTGAGTCAATTCTCTATATATTTTGAAATGAGGCCTTTATCTTGGAAATGAAGCCTTTATCAAAATCTTTGACTGTAAAAATGTTTTCCCAGTTTATTGTTTCCCTTCTAATCATTGTCTGCATTAGTTTTGTTTGTGAAAAAGCTTTTTAACTTGATATTATCAATTTTTTAAATTTTGTGATAAATAAGGATCTCTGGTTCTTTTTTGGTCACAAATCCCTTCCTCCTCCACAAGCCTGAAAGGTAAACTCTCCTATGTTCTTCTAATTTATTTAAAATCTCATTTTTCATGCCTAAATCACGAATCCATTTTGATCTTATCTTGGTGTACACTGTTAAATGTACATGCCTAGTTTATGCCCTACTAATTTCTAATTTTCCAAGTAGTTTTTGTCAAAGTGAATTCTTATCCCAAAAGTTGAGGTCTTTGGGTTTGTCAAACACTATATTATTATAGTTATTGACTAATTTGTCCTGTGAACTTAATTTATTCTACTGATCAACTAGTCTATTTCTTACCCAATATCAAATGGTTTTGGTGACAGCTGCTTTATAACATAGTTTTAGATCAGGTATAACTAGGCCACCTTCATTTGATTTTTTTTATTAGTTCCCTTGAAATTCTTGACCTTTTGTTCTTTCAGATGAATTTTGTTGTTATTTTTTCTAGATCATTAAAATAGTTTCTTGGGAATCTGATTGGTATAGCACTAAATAAATAGATTGGTTTAGGCAGTATTGTCATCTTTATTATATTTGTTCAACCTATCCAAGAGCACTCAACATTTTTCCAATTGTTTAGATCTAACTTTATTTGCGTGGAAAGTGTTTTATAGTTTTGCTCATATAGTTCCTGACTTTCCTTTGGCAGATAGATTCCCAAATATTTTATATTATTGACAGTTATTTTAAATGGAATTTTTCTTTGTATCTTTTGCTGTTGGATTTTGTTAGTGATGTATAAAAATGCTGAGGATCTATGTAGATTTATTTTGTATCCTGCAACTTTTCTAACGTTGTGGATTATTTCTAATAGCTTTTTAGTAGAATCTCTGGGGTTCTCTAAGAATACTATCATATCTTCAAACAGTGATGATTTGGTTTCTGTATTACCTACTCTAATTCCTTTAATCTCTTTTCCCTCTCTTACTGCCAAAGCTTGCATTTTATTACAATATTGAATAGTAAGATGATAGTGGGCAACCTTATTTCACTCCTGATTTTATTAGGAATGGTTCCAGTTTATCCTCATTACACATGATGCTTACTGATGGTTTTAAATAGATGCTACTGATTATTTTAAGGAAAAGTCCATTTATTTCTATATTTTCTATTGATTTTAATAGGAATGGATGTTGGATTTTATCAAATTGTTTTTTTTTTGCATCTATTGAGATGATCATATGTTTTTTGTTAATTTGGTTATTGATTTAGTCAATTATGTCAATAATTTTCCTAATATTGAACCAGCCCTGCATTCCTGATATAAATCCTATTTGGTCATAGTGTATTATCCTGGGGGTGATTTTCTGCAAGTTTTTTGATAACATTTTATTTAAGATTTTAGTATCAATATTCATTAGGGAGATTGGTCTATAGACCAATTTTCTTTCTCTGTTTTCATCCTACCTGTTTTAGATATTAGTACCATGTCTGTGTCACAAAAGGAATTTGGTAGGACTCCTTCAAACCCTATTTTTTTCAAATAGTTTATATAGCATTAGAGTTAATTGTTCTTTAAATGTTTGGTAGAATTCACATGTAAATCCATCTGGTCCTGGGGATTTTTTCTTAAGTACTTGATTAATAGCTTGTTCTATTTCTTTTTCTGAAATGGGACTATTTAAGCAATTTACTTCCTCTTCTTAATCTGGGAAGCCTATGTTTTTGGAAGTAGTCATCCATTTCACTTAGGTTATCAAATTTATTGGCATAAAGTTGGGGAAAGAAGGCAAAATACCTTCTTATTATTACCCTAATTTTCTCTTCATTGGTGGAAAGTTCTCCCTTTTCATTTTTAAGACTAACAATTTGAGTTTCCTCCTTCCTTTTTCTAATCAGATTTACCAAAGGTTTATCTATATTATTGTTTTTTTTTCATAAAACCAACTCTTAGTTTTATTTATTAATTCAGTAGTTTTTTTTTTACTTTCAATATTATTAATTTCTCCTTTTAATTTTAGAATATCAAGTTTAGTATTTTATTGGGGTTTTAATTCAGTCTTTTTCTAGCTTTTTAAGTTGCAAGTTCAATTCATTGATCTTCTCTTTCTCTATTTTATTCAAGTAAGCCTCTAAAAATATAAAATTTCCCCTTATTACTGCTTTGGCTGCATCCCACAAATTTTGGTATGATGTCTCATCGTTGTCATTATCTTGAGTGAAATTATTAATTGTGTCTATAATTTGCTGTTTCACCCAGTCATTCTTTAAGATGAGATTATTTAGTTTCCAATTACTTTTTTGTCTAGTTACCCCTAACTTTTTCTTGTATGTAGTTTTTATTGCATTGTGATCTGAAAAGAAAGCACATTTTGCTTTCAAGCTATAAATAGATGACTATACTATACTGATGATAGACTTGATGCAGAAAAAGTTTAGTGTTGTCTTCTAATAAAATTTATTTTTATCTGATACATATTTATGGCCTGAAAATAGTTTATTAATCATTTGATAATTGGGTCATAAATGGTAAGTAATTTTTATAAATAACTGTAATCAGTATTACTTGAAGACAGGCAAACCAATTTTGGGGTGTTTCATTACTATAGGTGAGTTCTCTGGAAAATTAAGAAAAAGCAAAAGAAAACATATTCAGTGAGGACATAGTATACACCAAGCCAGAGATATACATAGGAAAAAAAACTAGAAAAACATATTCAAAATAGTATCAGTTCTAAGGGTTTTTTTTTTTCTGATAGGGTACACTATAATAATTGTGAAAATATCGATACTGTCATAAATTCATGCAAACACAAGAACACTCCTATAAGCTTCCCAGAGTTCCCTGCATCTTCATAGCAATTCCTCAATGTAGAGTTGAAGATACTGCAAGTTATCCCCATCCCTGCTTTGTATATACCCAATCATTCTCTCCTTTTTGCAAATAAGATCCTTCAGGAGACACATACAGCTGATTTTCCCTGCCTCACAATGGGAAGGGTAAAGCCCAGGTATCTTTTAATCTTTAATAAATATAAATTTCGTGTGTATGTAATACATATTTGTTGATTAATAAATAAAGGAGATTGAGGTAGCTGGCACTCTAGGTAAACTGTATGTGGTCCTGTCACCATCATCCTTAACATTCACAATATGGGAATGGGTGAATCATCATAGAATCATAGATTTAGGTGCCAAATGTTATCTATTTCAAACCCTGTCATTTTTTATAGTGGAAAATTGAAGAGTAGAGTAATTAAGTAGTTTGCCTAACATTATCAATGTGATGTCAGAGGAGAGAATATGAACCTAGGTTTTCTGACTCTGTAGCCATGATTCTTCCAATTTACCCATGATCTAAGAGAACAGAGAAGGAAGAGGGAAAGAAAAAAAGCCAACAAAAATTTTTTAACACAATTGAGAGTGAAATTCTTAATTTCTGTTTAAAAGGGAGAAACTTTTAAACTGTTTTAAAAAGGGAGAAGAGAAAGCTAATAAGGACTGATAATCAATGAATCTGAACTCTAAGACCTAAGATCCTTAAATTAGGATGTCTCATCACTTCAGTTTCTTCATCTATCTATAACAGAGATTTCAAATATTTTCTCTTCCTATTAAAACTTTGCTGAAAAGAAATCATTTGTTCTCTGCCATTATCTGATCTTATGTATCGCAGGACTGCACAGCTTCTAAGGAGTCTTTTGATCAACTATATGAAGAGAGATTATGAGAGGGTAGGGATTAGAAAAAGAATATAAAACCCTGAAGACCACTGAAAGAGAGAGTATTTCTTATGACTATTTGTGTTCAAATGAGGCATTTGAATCTCATTGGTTGGGAGGAGGAAAATATGTATTTTTGAGTGGATAACCAAATCATCAGCACTAGGAGTTATGGAAAAGAAGAAAGGAGCATAGGTAAAGACCCATAGAATAGCAAAGAGGAACTGGGGCTATCTCTTGGAAGACTGTGATTAAAGTGACTGAACTATGGGAAAAAGAACCAGATAGTACAGAAGTCAGGTTATAAAGTAGAGATATAAAGGCTCTTAGTAGAAGATATATTTATGAACTAACCTTAGAGGCACAGAAGCAGCATGTATCATGCAGAATATGAATATAAATACCTGGTTTTATCCAGGATTCTGCTTTTCAGCAGTGATTATTATGTTCTTGGGCTTTTGATAAGAGGTCTACTCATGAGACATCAGGGTGGAATAATGGAAAGAAGACAGATCTGTAGTCAGAAAGACGAATGTTCAAATTCTTCCTCAGGCACTTGCTTAATAAGCATTCCTGGGTAAGTCCCATGACTTTGATGAGTTTTGTTTTGTTTTTTTCTCAGTTGAAGAAAAAGAAGAAAAGGAAGAAAAAGAAGAAAAGAAAGAAAGAGAAGAGAAGGAAGGAAGGAAGAAATAGAAAAAGTAGAAAAATAAGTAGAGGAAGAAGAAGAAAAAAGAACAATATTGATCTTAGAATCAGATGAGGTATCTTGTAAAGTGCTTTACAAATCACAAAGTATTATATGTGGTTATTATTTACCTTGAATTTCATACACTAAGCCTCTTGATCCATGTGTTGGCAAAGCGTATTGGTGACAATCCATTTGGTGGTGCCACATTAAATGAGAACAAATGAAGTAGAAATATAGAAAATCCCCAAATAAGAATCCTAGTTATGCTCACTGAGCTCTTAGTGGTGGAAGGGAACTCTTAGCAAAGGATTGCTTTTCAAGTGAGGGGCTTGGATTGGTTCCTTAAGGTCTCTTTCATTTCTATATTTCATCATTCTATGACAGTGTGAGTGAATGTATCCTTGATACACGAATCATTGGATAAAGGTGAGAGAAACAATGAGATGAAAGACACAAAAGGGAACCAGACACTTGGATGAATTTAAATTAAATAAAGCAGATTGTATTTTGAGGCTTTAGGATTTGTTGGGAGAAAAAGGTAACCTTAAAGATATCTCCTCCACTTTCCACATTCTTTTGACCTAGGATATCAAATAGGACCTCAAATTCTGCAATTTATTCATACTATGAAATAATAATTAATGACTCATATTCAAGAATAACAAAGGTTTTTTCTCATAATAGCTGTATAAAATAAGGAAAAGTATAAACAATATAGTGTTGTTAAAAGAGGGCTACATTTGGAATCAGAGGGCTTAAGTTATAATCCTGGCACTATTAAATACCAGTATGATCTCAGAAAAATCACAACATGATTTTTAAGGAATTTCCAGTTTTAAAATCTATTTTCCCAGTATAAGCTTTAAATATCATGAAATTGAAATTTCAGAACATTAAGTGGCTGACCCATACTCTAACAACTATGTCTGATATATAATTCAAACTCAGGGTGTTTTTATTATTATTATTCCAGCTCTTGTTCCATTATGCCAAGTTGCCTACTAACAGAGAAATATTATTTGGGGGTGGGGTAGAGGAAGTGGAAAGTAGGATAACATTGAAATGTAGGATTGAGATGGAGGCAATTTGTTAAATCTTCTCTCCTTCTTGGGGGTGAATTATGGGGTGCTATTTTTGGACCTGCAATTTCATCTGTGTTGGTAGTTTCTGATAGAATAATTTACTTCACCAAGCCAGGTCGGCAAATAGGACCCTTAGCTTTACAGAGTTGGATGGAGAGAGGGAAGAAAAAGAGGAATGGAGAGAGAGCTGAAAGATTTCTTGCCCATAGCCACAAAGCTTGAACTGAGATTTTCCTAACCCTCTCTATCCACTATACCTTGCTTCCTCTTTAGAAGCAACTATTCATGGATTAATGAAAGCTTAAAGCAAAGATATTTTTGTTTAGAATGTTTGTGCACATGTAAAGCAGAGTGGGAACAAAAAAGAAGCCTGCAATAAATACACATACATACACACATTCTAATTATAACCATGTAATGCAACAATGTTAAATTATATCCTGTAGGAGGAAAAAAAAGATCAAATATCATTAAGCTTTCTCATAGGTCAAGGTTATTCTAGATTGGTGGGCTAGCTGACTATGCATAGTACCAATCTTATATCTTCAGCCTAATCTTTTCAAAAAAATCTAATTTCTAATCTTAAAAAATGTATAGTACAGAAATAAATCAAATCCAGAACATACAAATAAATCATCACTCATAAAACATGTGCAATAATGGAAAGGATACAACAGGACTGATGAAAAAAGCCAAGCAAGAAAATACAAAGAAAGCCCATATGAAAGTAGCCGATTAACATTAAGATCACAATTTGAACCACATGAAAATCAAGCTATGCTGTTTTTCTAAGCTCATTATGGATATTGTCCTTGTATTTGGTAATCATTAATCCAACCTGTAAAGATTTCAAACCTAACCAATTGCCGTGTCTTCTGCCAAATGAATTGCTGAGCAGCAGGGTAAGGTTGATGCTGAGAGATCAGAGTAAAATCCAAACCTTTTCTAGACAGCACTTAGGAGTTTTAGAGTGTTCTCACCAAGGGAAGCAAAGACAAAGGGAGAGTAATAACTATATCTATTGTCTCTTACATTGCCTTTTTTATTCCTCTTATAAAAATAATTTCTGATAACTTTTGTTTTTATATCTCTTTGTTTTGGAATAAATACATACTATAATAAACTATTCCAAAGATTCATCTCTTGGAACAAAAATTTCAAGAAGAGAGAGATGGAAAAAAAAATTAAATGCAGTTCAGTAAAACAAATCACGTCAGTTAAATATGATGTCATGCAACCTCTAGTTCCCCACTAATACAGGTAAACTTTCCTCTTATTTTTTATAGCTTTTTTCTATTTTCATCTCTCTCTCTCTCTCTTCCTCTCTGTCTCTATATCTCTCTGCCCACTGTACTATGGCTTACCTTCTTGTTTGCTTGTAAAGTTGGTTTTGTTTTGTTTGTTCATTCTTTTTATTGTTTTATTGTTGTTATTATATATATATAATAACAACAATAAAACAATAAAAAGAATATATATATATATATATTCTTTTTATTGTTTTATATATAATTTATATATTGTATAAATATATATACATGTATACACACACACACACACACACACACACATATATATACCTCTCTGTACATAGGAACAGACAGATTTGGAGTTGAAAATTGCCTCTGGAGGTAACAAATTGGTGCAGTGGATGAAAGTGATACATCAGTTCTTCAGGAAGATCTGAATTCATATAGAGCCTCAGAAACTTACTAGCTTTGCAACCTTAATAAGTAACAACCTCTATCTACCTCAGTTTTCTCAAATATAAAATAAGGTATTAATAATAGGTACCTAGTCTTGTGAATTCTTGTGAAAATCAAATAAGATGAAATTTAGGTATTTTATATAACTTAGAGCACTACACAAAAGCTGTTGCTGACTTTTCATAATATCATTTGGGATTTTCTTGCCAAAGTTACTGGAGTATTTTGTCATTTTCTTCCCAGATCATTTTATAGATGAAAAAATTAATGCAAAGAGGGCTAAGTGATTTGCCCAGGATCACACAGATATTCAGTGTCTGAGACTGGATTTGAACTCATGAAGATAAGTCTTCCTGATTCCAAGCCCAGCATTCTATAGACTGCATCATCTAGTTGCCCTAAAAGAATTCTAACTTTATTTTTTTGTGTGTAAATTTTTTATTATTTTATTATTTTTATTATTTTAAACTTAAATACAAAATGAGAAAAAACATTGCCATATATACAGCAGAATATGAGATTCAATATAAAAAATAAACTTCTATTTCAAGAAAACCTATATTATAAATATTACATGTTGTTTTCCAAGCTACCCAACTTTTTTTTTTTTGTTTTCTGCAATGCACTTTTTACTTCTCCGCTCCTCACCTTTCACTATAAAGAAGACTCAGCTAAACCAGGAGATAGATTATAAATAAATAGATATATAAACATAGGTACAGAAAATCTATGAATATATACATATACACTCATATACATTATGTTACACTGTACTATGCATATTCCCACTTATCTTTTTTTCTGAAGATAGATAGCATCTTCCTTCATAATTTCAATTCTTTCCACGTTTTTCAAAATCAATCATTTTCCATTTTCTACAACACAGCAATATTTGAACCCAATAAGATCTTAAGAGACTAACTATAAATATTTTTCTCCTCAATTTTCAGTATTTCTCGTATTCTTGGTGGCATTGGTTTTATTTATAAAAGAAAAGTTTAATTTAAAGTAATTGAGATTATCCCTTTTACAATTCTCATACCTAATAATGGAATTTAAGATCTGATACTCCTGGATGACCTTTCTTTATATCTTTTTCTCTGGATTTCTTTGAAATTACTGACTTTTGTTTTTCCAGATGATCTTTGTTATTATTTTTTTTACTTGATAAGATTTTGTTTTAATAATTTAATTGGAATAGCATTGAATATACAGATTAGTTAAGTAAAAATGTATTTTTATTACATTGGTTTTATCATTCCAATTGTTTCTATCTGACCTTATTTGTATAAAAAGTGTTTTATGTTTATGTTCATATAATTCTTGTGCCTGTTTTGACAGTTATATTCTCAGGTATTTTATATTGTCTAATTATTTTAAATGTTCTTAAAACAATATTGGATAATATTGCTGAGACATAATTTCCCTATGTTTCTCTTTTGATTAAGATTATTTTTGCTTTAACTTTATCTTAGATCATGATTATTAACTCTGCTTCTTTTAGTATTATAAATTCTGTTCTTGCCCTTTATTTTGTCTATCTGTGTATCTCTCATCTTTATTGTTTTCTGAAAGCACCATATTGTTCAATTTAAAGTTTAAATCTGCTATCCATTTCTGTTATGGATAAACTAGTCCTATTCACATTCTAAGTTATAGTTATTAGTTATTTTCCCTCCCTATTTTTTGTTTACTATCATTCTCACTCTGTTAATTCTATCCCTCCTCACTCCTCTACGTTATTTCTATCTGCTACATTGTTTTCCTATTCCTTTACCTAATTCCTCCCTCTAAGAGTTCTTCCTTTATCCTTTTTCCCTGGCCTCTCATTTCCTATTGCCCTCTTATTTCTAGCTAAATTTAGAAGTTTTTTATACCCTTCCAGATCTCTCTCTCTCTCTCTTTCTCTTTCTCTCTCTCTTTTTCTCTCTTTCTCTCTCTCTCTTTGTGTCACTATCCATCTATTTGTCTGTCATGATATAGATATAGATATAGATATATTCCCTCTTTAATTCATGCCTAAAGAGAATAAGATTTCAGCACTGCTGCAGTCCCACACTAACTTTTATATTAATTCTTTCTCTTATGCCTCATTTGTATAAGTATTCCTTTTTATCTCTCCCTATAGAGTTTTTTTTTTTTTTAGAATCATCCCAGCTTGCACAGCTGAGCTCAGATCTTTCTCTGAAAAAAAAAAAATCCAAGAGTGATAACTGTCCAAAGAGTACTGATAACTTTTTCACATGAGAAGTAAACAATTTGACCTCATTGAGATCCTTATAATTAATTTTTAATGTTTGCCTTATATTTGCCGTGGATCTTATATGTTGATTTTCCTTTAAGTTCTGTTGTTTCTGTCACAAATGTAAGAAAGTCTTTCAGTTCATTAAATAATCCATATTTTTTTTCCACTCAGGATTATACCTAGCTTTGCTGGGTAAATTATTCTTGGTCATAACTACAGCTCTTTTGCTCTACAAAATATATTATTCCAAGCCCTATGATTCTTTACCATAGTAGCTGCTAGGTCTTGTGTAATACTTATTATAGCTCCATGATTTTTAAATTGTTTCTTTTTTGTTACAACATTTTGTCCTTAACCTGGGAGCTTTGAAACTGGGCTATGATCTCCTTGTAACTTTTCCTACTGGAATCTCTCTGCTTTTCCTTCTTATTATAGAACTTTGGGGCAATTTTCCTCAATGGTTTTTTGTAACATTGTATCAATATTCTTTTTTTATCATCATTTTCAGGTAGCCCAACTATCCTTATATTATTTCTCCTCAATCTATTCTCCAGACCAGTTGTTTTTCTGATAAGATGTTTCACATCTTCTGGGTTTTTTTTTTTCATTCTTTTTATTTTAAAAACATCTTTGTATCTTAGAATGTCATTAGTTCCCCTTGCCCCGTTCTGATTTTCAAGAAATTATTTTCTTCCTTAAGTTTTTTAGTTTCTACTTCAAGTTGGTTAACTTTTTTTCTCATTGTTTTCTTGAATTGCTTTCATTTTTTTTCTAATTTTTCATCATTTTCTCTAATTTGATTCTTAAAATCCTTTTTAAAGTCCAGATGACTGTTAATGACTTACTAGGTCTGGAGTAAGGAAGATGTGAGTTCAAATCTGATCTCAGATACTTACTAGTTGTGGGACCCTGGGCAACTAACTAACTTTACCTCAGTTTTTTCATCTGTGAAATGAAAATAATAATACTATTTATCTTCGGGGGTAATTGGGAGGGTTAATATTTGCAAAGTGCTTAGCATAAAAAAAGGAAAGACTACTTTTAGAAATAGAGCCAAAATGGTGAAGACAGGAAGCTGCTTAAACTCTCCCAATTACTTTAAAAATCATGTGAAACCAAGCTTCTGAACAGAGTCTGATGAAATGAAACTACTCACCAGCTCAAGATAGATTGGAAAAACATCAAGAAAGATCACTCTCACTGGGGTGAAAATTGTGTTCAGCACAGCCCAGATGGGTCTGAGAAAGCCAATGATAGGGTCTTAATCACAATAAATCAGCAACTGAGATCCTCAGTCCTGGCTTAGTAAAAGAGCTGATCAGTACAGTAAATACAGTCCCAGCTCAGAAGGTAAATTCTGGGAAACCTGGCTGTTTCCTGAAAAGAGCAGGCAAAGCTACCCCTACAAAAATAAGGGGACCCTGTCTTCAAAGCCAAGACTCACATCTATGAAGGAAGCTTGGGATAGTGTCCCCTTTACCCCAGAAGTAGAATTTGACCATAAAAGTAAATATATAGATAGATAGATAAATAGATAGATATAAATATATATATATAGATATATGTATATATGACATATGTATGTGTATATATGTATATATTGTAATGGGCTGAGGCTTGAGTTGATGCACTGAGGTCCCAAGCACATGAGACTAAATAGTAATTGGACCATACTCTATTAATATATAAGCTTGGAGAAAGAATGGCCCCCGCCCACTCTTTGTGCAAGTCCTGATGTGTTGTATAGGAAATGATGATTTTGGTGGGTGGAGGCAGGGGAGTAGAAAAAGGAAGGGGAAGGAGAGACTGCTTGCTTTTGCCATTGTGACGGCCCTTTCAGCTCAGATCCCCCTCTGTTAGCTGGCTTCCTGTCGCAGCTGCCCATATTGCTATCGCAATCCTTTTTCACCTCTTCATTTCAATAAAGACTGAAGATTTTTCCTTTAACCTGAATTCCTGACTCCGGCTGATTTTAAATACGCGGTCATTACAATATATGATATGATATATGTATATACGATATGAAATATCAAGAGGAAAGGAAAGAAAATGAGCACAAAACAGAAAAAAAAAAAACCCTTAATCATTGAAAGCTACTATGGTGACAAAGAAGAACAAAATACTAACTCAGACAAAGACAAAATGTCCACAGAAGAAATTTCAAAAAATGATATGAATTGGCCTTATGCCCAAAGAGACTTTATGGAAGTGCTCATAAAAGACTTTAAAAGGCAATAAGAGAATTAGAAAAAGAGAGAGAGAGAGAGAGAGAGAGAGAGAGAGAGAGAGAGAGAGAGAGAGAGAGAGAGAGAGAGAGAGAGAGGTATGCAAGAGAGAGTCAAGAGCTTGGAAAAGGAAGGCAATTCTTAAAAAAAAAAAATTCAATGGCTAAATAAAAAAAAAACCTAGTGAAGAAAAAAATACGTTCAAAAGTAGAATTAACCAAATGAAAAAAGAGATATAAAAGCAAACTGAAGAAAATCATATATTAAACTAGACCAGGGCAAAGGGAAATTAATGACTTATGGCAGAATCAAACAAATTAAAAGAATAAAAAAATGGAAGAAAATGTGAAATACTTTATTCAGAAAACAGCTGACCTGGAAAATAAATCCAGAAAAGTTATTTTAAAAATTACTGAACTACCTGAAAGCCATAACCAAAAAAGAGCCTGAATATTATTCTTCAAGAGATCATCAAGGAAAACTGTCCCAATATTCTAGAAACAGAGGAGGAGAAATATTCATTGAAAGAATCCATTGATCACTTTCAGAAGGAAACCTCAGGGAACATTGTTGCCAAATTCCAGAATTACAATGTCAAGGAAAAATACTGTAAACTACCAAGGAGGAAAAAAAAAAAACACAATTCAAATATGAAGGAGCAACAATCAAGGTTGCCCAGGATCCGGCAGCTTCTACAATAAAAGTTGGCAGGGACTGAAATACCACATTCTGAAAGGCAAAGGATTTAGATTTACAATCAAGAAGTAACTTCCCAGTGAGACTGAGCACTATCTTTCAAGGGAGACTTTTGGTCATTTTTATTGAAACAACAACAACAACAACAAAACAAAACAAAACAAAACAAAACAAAACAAAAACAGAACTAAACAGAAAATTTAATCTGCAAACATAGGAATCAAGAAAAGTATAGAAAGGTAAACAGGGAAAAATTATATATATACATATACATATACATATATATATATATATATACATATACATATATATATATATATACATATACATATATATATAACCATTTCAAGGTTAAATTGTTTACATCTTTACATTAGAAAATGACACCTGTAACTTGAGAACTGTATCTGTTACTGAGGCAGATGGTGGCGAGAGGGTAGAGAACATCATATGAACAGAGGATGTGGTTCTGAATGGAATCTGGTGTGATGATATCAAAGAAAAAGGCATTAAGGGGTTTACAAAGTTTTGTTCTGGAAAAATAAGAAAGGGTAGGTATTATGGGATAAATTAAATTATATGAAGAGGACCAAAATGAAGAAAGAAGGAAGGGGGATGAGCATTGTCTGAAGCTTTATCTAATCACTTTGAGCTATAAAAGGGAATAACTTAGTCATTCAGTTGGGTATAGAAATTTATCTAACCCTATAAAAACATAGGAGGAGAAAGAGGAAAGAAAAGAGAAGGGTTGAATAGAAAGGCTAACAGAAACACTAGGGAAAAAATGTAAAAGAAGGGGGGAGGTGATAGAAGAGAAGATAGTGGGTTAAAATACACTACTAAAAGAAGGGGTGATAGAAGATGAGGTAGTGGGTTGAGGGAATAAAAAAATAACCAAAATACTACTAATGACATGGAGGAAAGAAAGAAAAACAGTATATACAGGGAAGAAAATAAGATGGAGGGAAATCCAGAGCTGGTAATAATTAACTGTAAATGTGAATGAAATGAACTCTCCCACAAAATGAAAGCAAATAGCAGTGTGAATTAAAAAACAGAAGCCTACAATATGACATTTACAAAAAACACATTTGACACAGAGAGACAAATACAGAGTAAATGTAAAAGTCTGTAACAGAATTAGTTATACTACAGTTGAAATTTTAAAAAAATCAAGGATTGAAATTATGATCTCAGATAAAGCAAATGTAAAAAAGATCTTATTAAAAGGATGCCAAGTGGTAGAGTATACAAATTCCTTGAGAATATATAAGCCAGTTACAGGAAGAAGTATACAGCAAAAATATATTAGTGGATTGATTTCAATCTTACTCTTTCAGAATCAGATAAATCTAACCAAAAATAAACGAGAAAGAAAGTAGGGAGTTTAATAGGATCCCAGAAAACCTTAGATAGGATAGACCTTTTGAGAAAATTGAATAGAGACAGAAAGGAATATACCTTTTTCTCAGCAGTACATGGCACGTACACAAAAATTGACAATGTATCAGGGCATAAAAACTTCACAGCCAAA
Organism: Antechinus flavipes; assembly: GCF_016432865.1. Lineage (NCBI taxonomy): Eukaryota > Metazoa > Chordata > Mammalia > Dasyuromorphia > Dasyuridae > Antechinus > Antechinus flavipes. Next base: position 320,169,349 of record NC_067398.1, read on the forward strand.
TGAAGTAAGGAAGAAATAGTAAATGTTCCTTTTCAGACCACAAAGCAATAAAAATTATATTCAATAAAGAACTTTAATTCCAACTGGAATTAAAATATTCTTATTCTAAAAATGAGTAGATCAAATAACAAATTACCCAAAAAATCCTTAATTCTATCCAGGAGAATGACAATAATGAGATAACACAAGTTATAAAAAAATTATAAAAACATAAGTTTTTATGGGATTCAACTACGGTGATTTTCAGGAGAAATTTTCTATCTCTAAATGGCTACATGAATAAAATAGGAAAAGAAGAGATCAGTGAATTGGGCATGCAACTAAAAAAGCTAGAAAAAGAACTAATTAAAAATCCACAATTAAATGCCAAATTAAAAATTCTGAAACTCAAAGGAAAGATTAATAAAATTGAAAGTAAGAAAAGTATTGAACTAATTAATAAAATTACAAGTTGGTTTTTTGAAAAAGCAATAAAATAGAAATACCCGTTGCTTGATTTTATCAGGAAAAAAGAAAAGAAAAAAAACCAGCATCAAAAATGAAAAAGATGAACATATCATCAATGACAAAGAAATTAAAGCAATAATGAGCTTTTTTACCCAACTATATAGCAACAAATCTGATAATCTAACTAAAATGGATTAATATGTAGAAAAATAAAAATAGCCCAGATTAAGAAAAGATGAAATAAATTACTTAATTAATCCCATTTTAGAAAAAGTAATTAAGCAAATTATTAATGAACTCCCTAAGAAAAAATCTCTGGGGCCATATAGCTTCACAAGTGAATTCTATCAAACATTTAAAGAACAATTAATTCCAATACTATGTAAACTATTTGGAAAAATAAGTAAAAGTGTTCTGACAAATTGAATCTATTACACAAATATGATACTGATACCTAAACCAGGAAGAGCCAAAAGAGAGACAGAAAATTACAGACCAATCTGCCTAATGAACATTGATATAAAAATTATTATAGCTTTTTATTTACAAGATACATGCATGGGTAATTTTTTACATTGACCCTTGCAAAACTTTTTGTTCCAACTTTTCCCCTCCTTCCCCCCACCCACTCCCCCAGATGGCAGATAAGCCAATACATGTTAAATATGTTAAATACAATATATGTATACATATCCATACAGTTATTTTGCTGCACAGAAAAAATCAGACTATGAAATAATGTACAATTAACCTGTGAAGGAAATCAAAAATGCAAGTGGACAAAAACAGAGGGATTGAAAATGCTATGTAGTGGTCCAAACTCATTTCCCATAGTTCTTTCACTGGGTGTAACTGGTTCTATTCATTATTGAACAATGGAACTGATTTGGTTCATCTCATTGTTGAAGAGATCCACGTCCATCAGAATTGATCATCATATAGAATTGTTGTTGAAGTATATAATGATCTCCTGGTCTTTCTCATGTCACTCAACATCAGTTCATGTAAGTCTTTCCAGATCTTTCTGAAATCATCCTGCTGGTCATTTCTTACAGAACAATAATATCCCATAATATTCATATAGCACAATTTATTCAGGTATTCTCCAATTGATGGGCATCCACTCAGTTTCCAGTGTCTAGCCACAACAAAAAGGGCTACCACAAACATTTTGGCAATACAGGTCCCATTCCCTTCTTTAAGATCTTTTTGGGATATAAGCCCAGTAGTAACACTGCTGGATCAAAGGATATGCATAGTTTGATAACTTTTTGAGCATAGTTCCAAATTGCTCTCCAGAATAGCTGGATGTATTCACAATTCCACCCATAGTATATCAGTGTATCAGTGTCCCAGTTTTCCCACATCCCCTCCAACAGTCAGCATTATCTTTTCCTGTCATTCTAGCCAATCTGATAGGTGTGTAGTGGTATCTCAGAGTTATCTTAATTTGCATTTCTCTGATTAATAATGACTTGTAGCATCTTTTTATATGGCTAGAAATAGTTAATTTCTTCATCTGAAAATTGTCTGTTCATATCCTTTGACCATTTATCAATTGGAGAATGGCTTGATTTCTTATAAATTAGAGTCAATTCTCTATGTATTTTTGAAATAAGGACTTTATTAGAACCTTGATTATGAAAAATTTTTCCCAGTTTATTGTTTCCCTTCTAATCTTGTCTGCATTAGTTTTGTTTCTACAAAAGCTTTTCAATTTGATGTAATCAAAATTTTCTATTTTGTGATAAATAATGATCTCTAGTTCTTCTTTAGTCACAAATTATTTCTTCCTCCACAGGTCTGAGAGGCAAACTATGCTATGTTCTTCTAATTTATTTATAATCTCATTCTTGATGCCTAGATCATGAACCCATTTTGACCTTATCTTTGTGTATGGTGTCAATTGGGGTCAATGCTAAGTTTCTGCCATACTAATTTCCAATTTTCTCAGCAGTTTTTGTCAAACAATGAGTTCTTATCCCAAAAGCTGAGGTCTTTTGGTTTTTCAAATACTAGATCATTAAAGTTATTGATTATTTTGTTCTGTGAACCTAATTTATTCCACTGATCAACTAGTCTATTTCTTAGCCAATACCAAATGGTTTTGGTAAGCACTGCTTTATAATATAGATTTAGATCTGTTACAACTAGACCACCTTCATTTGATTTTTCTTTCATTAATTCGCTTGACTTTTTGTTCTTCCAAAGGAATTTTGTTGTTATTTTTTCTAAATCATTAAAATAGTTGTTTGGGAGTCTGATTGGTATGGCACTAAATAAATAGATTAGTTTAAGTAGTATTGTCATCTTTATTATATTTGCTCGACCTATCCAAGAGCACTTGACATTTTTTCAATTGGTTAGATCTGACTTTATTTGTGTGGAAAGTATTTTGTAATTTTGCTCATATGTTTTTGACTTTCCATTGGCAGATAGATTCTGAAATATTTTATACTATTGGTAATTACTTTAAATGGAATTTCTCTTTGTATCTTAACTGATGAATTTTTTTTAGTGATATATAAGAATGCTGATGTGGGTTTATTTTGTATCCTGAAACTTTGCTAAAGATGTAGATTATTTCTAATAGCTTTTTGGTAGAGAATCTCTAGGGTTCTCTAGGTATACCATCTTATCATCTGCAAAAAGTGATAACTTGGTTTCCTCATTACCTACTCTAATTCCTTTAATCTCTGTCTCAACTCTTATTGCCAAAGCTAGCATTTATAATACAATATTGAATAGTAATGGTGATAGTGGTCTATCTTGTTTCATTCCTGATCTTATTGGGAATGGTTCCAATTTATCCCCATTACATATGCTGCTTACTGATAGTTTTAAATAGATGCTACTTAATAGTTTAAGGAAAAGTCCACTTATTCCTATACTCTCAAATGTTTTTAATAGGAATGGATGTTGGATTTTATCAAATGCTTTTTCTGCATCTATTGAGATGATCATATGTTTTTTGTTAACTTGTTTGTTGATATAGTCAATTTTGCTAATAGTTTTCCTAATATTGAACCAGCCCTGCAGTCCTAATATAAATCCTACTTGGTCATGGTGTATTACCCTGGTAGTGATTTTCTGTAATCTTTTTGCTAATATTTTATTTAAGATTTTAACATCAATATTCATTAGAGAGATTGGTCTATAATTTTAGAGAGAAAATACTATGGTATCAGTACCATATCTGTGTCATAAAAAGAATTTGGTAGGACTCCTTCATTCCCTATTTTTTCAAATAGTTTATAAAGCATTGGGACTGATTGCTCTTTGAATGTTTGGTAGAATTCACATGTAAATCCTTCTGGTCCTGGGGATTTTTTTTTAGGGAGTTGATTAATAGCTTATTCTATTTCTTTTTCTGAAATGGGACTATTTAAGCAATTTACTTCCTCCTCTGATAATCTGGGAAGCCTATATTTTTGGAGGTAGTCATCCATTTCACTTAGGTTATCAAATTTACTGGCATAAAGTTGGGCAAAATAACCCCTTATTATTTCTTTTAATTTCCTCTTCATCAGTGGAAAGTTCTCCTTTTTCATTTTTAAGACTGCTAATTTGACTTCCCTCTCTCCTTTTTCTAATCAGATTTACCAAAGGTTTATCAATTTTATTGTTTTTTTCATAAAACCAACTCTTAGTTTTATTTATTAGTTCAATAGTTTTTTTTGTTTTTTTTACTTTCTATATTATTAATTTCTCCTTTTAATTTTAGAATCTCAAGTTTAGTAATTGATTGGGGTTTTTTACTTTTGTCTTTTTCTAACTTTTTAAGTTGCAGGCCCAATTCATTGATCTTCTCTTTTTCTATTTTATTCAAGTAAGCCTCTAAGAATATAAAATTTCCCCTTATTACTGCTTTGTCTGAATCCCACAAATTTTGATATATTGTCTCATTGTAGTCATTCTCTTGGGTGAAATTATTAATTGTATCTATGATTTGCTGTTTTACCCCATCATTCTTTAGGATGAGATTATTATTAATTTCCAATTACTTTTTGGTCTATTTACCCCCAGCTTTTTGTTGAATGCAGTTTTTATTGCACCGTGATCTGAAAAGAATGCATTTATTATTTCTGACTTTTTGCATTTAATTTTGAGGTCTTTATTTCCTTATATAAGGTAAATTTTTGTTTAGGTTCCATGAAATGTTGAGAAGAAAGTGTTAATTTTCTCCTTTCTGTCTCCATTCAGTTTTCTCCAGAGATCTATCATACCTAGCTTTTCTAATATTCTATTTACCTCGTTAGATTCTTTCTTATTTGTGTTGTTGTTTGATTTATCTAATTCTGAGAGTGAAAGGTTGAGATCTCCTATTATTATAGTTTTGCCATCTATTTCTTCTTGCAACTCTCAACTTCTCCTTTAGGAAGTTAGATGCTATACCACTTGGTGCAAAAATGTTTAGTATTGATATTGCTTCATTTCTATGCTACCCTTTAGCAAGATATAATATCCTTTCTTATCTCTTTTAATTGGATCAATTTTTGCTTTTGCTTGATCTGAGATAAGGATGGCTACCCCTGCTTTTTTGACTTTACCTGAAGCATAATAGATTCAGCTCCAGCCTTTTACCTTTACTCTGTATGTATCACCCTTCTTTAAATGTCTTTCCTGTAAACAACATATTGTAGTATTTTGCCTTTTGATCCAGTCTGCTATCTGCCTCTGCTTTATGGGAGAGTTCATCCCATTCACATTTACGGTTAAAATTACTAATTCTGTATTTCCTGCCATATTATTATCCTCAGATTATGCTTTTCTTTTTCTTTCTCCTCTTACCCCCTCTACAGTATTAAACTTATGGGCACCACTTGCCTCAGTAGCTCTCCTTCTTTCGAATCCCTCCCACTCCCTTTGAGTCCCTTCCCCTTTTTTATACTTTTCCCTTATTACTCTTTTCCTTTTCCCTTTCCCTTTCTCACTGTTTAATGAGGTGAGAGAAGTTTCTCTGTAAAACAAATATGTCAATTATTTTCTCTTTGAGCCAAATCTGATGAGAGTAAGATTCACACAATGTTCCTCCTCCTCCCTAATTTCCCTCAGATATGATAGGTTTCCTTTGCCCCTTTGTGAGATGTAGTTTCCCACATTTTATCTTTTTTTCCTTTTTTCTCATATTATCCCCTTTCTACTTCTACTTCCCTTTTTTATATTATATCAGTAAAATCAAATTATACATGCACTATTTATGTACATCCATAACAGAAATACAGGTTTCAAAAGTTCTTTTTACCTTTTTCTGTTTCTCTTGAATCCTATAGTTGGAGGTCGAATTTTTTGTTTAGCTCTGGTTTTTTCATTAGAAACACATGGAATTCACCTGTTTCATTAAATGTCCATCTACTTCCTTGGAAGAAAATGCTCAGTTTAGCTGGGTAGTTTATTCTTGGATGCATTCCAAGTTCTTTTGCTTTGGGGAATATCAGATTCCAGGCCCTTTGATCTTTTAATGTGGGAGCAGCTAGATTTTGAGTGATCCTTATTGTGGCTCCTTGGTATTTGAATTGTTTTTTTTTCTGGCTGCTTATAATAGTTTTTTTCCTTAGTCTGATAGTTCTGAAAATTTGCCACAATATTCCTTAGATTATTTATTTTAGGGTCTTTTTCAGAAGGTGTTCAATGAATTTTTTAATGCCTGTTTTACCTTCTGATTCTATTACATCTGAACAGTTCTCTTTGATGATTTCCTGTAAAATAGTGTCTAGGCTCTTTTTTTTTATCATAATTTTCAGGAAGTCCAATAATTCTCAGATTATCTCTCCTAGATTTATTTTCCAAGTCTGTTGTTTTTCCAAGTAAATAATTAACATTTTTTCTATTTTTTTCATTTTTTTGGTTTTGCTTGACTGATTCTTGATGTCTCAAAGAATCATTCATTTCTAATTGTTCAGTTCTGATTTTTAATGAGTTGTTTTCTTCATTAGCTTTTTTTTTTTTTTACTTTTTTTGGTATATGTCTAATTGAGTTTTTAAATGAGTTGTTTTGCTCTATGGATTTTTTTTTTCCTTTTCACTATTTTTTTTCTGAGTTATTTTCTTTTTCCAATTCACAAATCCTACTTTCCTGAGAGTTCTTTTTCTTTTCCAATTCACATTTCAGGAAGTTGTTTTCTTTTTCCACTTTGTCAAATTTTTCTTACAGTGAATTATATGTCTTTTCTGTATTCTCTTTCCTTTCCTCATTTTTTTCCTAGCTCTCTTTCAAGATAATTTCTTCTTGAATAGCCTTGGTTACATCCCCCTTTGAGGTTTTGTTTGCAGACTGTCTGCTATTTGTCTCCTCATAGTTGAAAACATGCTTTCTTTCTGTATAGAAGCTATCAATTCAGAGTTTGCTTGTCTTTTTTATTCATTTTTTTAAAGCCCTTAGGGTTTGCCTTCCGGGCAAGGAGAGTACTTACTTCCTCTGCAGAATAGGGATAGATATATGGACAGTAGCTATTCTGCAAACAGGCTGCAAAAAGCAGCTTAGCTGGGGAAGTTCTATTGCCCCCGGTAGAGCTCCCTACCCCGGCTGTGCAGATTTGTGGCTGCCCCGGGCAGATTCCCCCCTGGTTTGCAGAAGTGTGATTGCCCTGGGCAAAAGCAGTTTTGGAGCTGTGCTGTGGTCTATGCTGAGTCACTTTTGGTGCTGGGAGGGTGTAGCCAGATCCTGTTAAAATCTGGTGTTTTTTTTGGAGTATACTCTACCTTTGGTGTTTATGTAACTTCTCTGATGATCTAGTGCTTTGCAACCAAAGCAGAGCATCCAACCTGTGGTAGAGTCCTCTCTGCAAATTTTCCACCTATAGAGATCCTCTCCCTTCCCAAATCCCCTCCGCTCCCGTGGCCCTGGTCTGCTCATTGTGCTAGCCATTGTGTTCTGCCTCCATGACTGTGTTGGCCTGCTCCCACCAGGGACAAACTATTTCTGGTGATCTTCCAGATCATCTTCGGCTGGTAATTTGTTGTACTCATAATATTCATGGATTTTACCAATCAAGCAGTATTTCTGAGTGAGGCTGAATTTGGTAATTAGTAGTGAGCATAGAAGAGGAGCTTAGAATGGCGTGTGTGTCTTCTCCACCATCTTGGCTTGATGTAAAAATTTTAAATAAATTATTATCAAAGAGATTACAGCAAATTATCAATAGGGTAATATACTATGACCAAATGGGATTTATACCAGGAATGCAGGACTGCCTCAATATCAGGAAAACTATTACCATAACTGAAATAACAAAACCTACAGAAATCATATGATAATCTCTATAGATTCAGAAAAAGCTTTTGACAAAATATAGCACCCATTCCTATTAAAAGACTAGACAATATAGGGATAAAGGGAACATTCCTTAAAATAATAAGCTGTATCTATTTAAAACCAGCAGCAAGCATCATATGTAACTGACAGAAGCTGGACACATTCCCAATAAAATCAGCAGTGAAACAAAGATGCCCATTATCACCACTATCATTCAACATTGTACTAGAAATATTGTCTTTAGCAGTAAGAAAAGAAAACAAAATTAAAGAATTAAAATAGGCAATGAGGAAATAAAACTACTATTCTTTGCAAATGATATGGCGATATGCTTAAGAGAAACCTAGAAAATCATTTAAAAACTTACTTGAAATATTTCACAGCTTTAGCAAAGTAAAATATATAAAATAAACTCACATAAATCATCAGAATTTCTATATATTACTGAATAAGTCTACTAGCAAGATATAGAAAGAGCAGTTCCATTTAAAATAACTATAGACAAAATAAAATTTTTGGGTGTGTATCTGCCAAGACAAACCCAATAACTATATGAACACAATTATGAAATACTTCTCACAAAATAAAGTCAGATCTAAACAATTGGGAAAATATCAATTGCTTATGTATAGGCTGACCTAATATAATACAAATGAGAATTCTGACTAAATTGATCTACTTGTTTAGTAACATACCAATCAAACTGCCAAAATTTATTTTATAGAACTAAAAAAATAACAAAATTCATGTAGAAGAATAAAAGGTTAAGAATATCAAGGGAATTAATGGGAAAAAATACAAAGGATAATGGATTAGAAGCATGAGACCTAAAACTTTATTGTAAAGCAGCAGCATCAAAATCATTTGGTACTCCCTAAGAAATAAGAATGGAATCAGTGGAATGGATTAGAGACACATGACACAATAATCAAGGCCTAAGTAATCTAATATTTTATAAACCCCCAAATTCCAGCTTCTGGAATAAGAACTTGCTATTTGATAAAAATTATTCTTAATATTGGAAAATATATCACAAACTTGGCATAGACCTACATCTCAAACCCCATACCAAAATAGGGTCATAATGGGTACGTGGTTTTAGCATATAGAATGATACTATAAGCAAATTAGGAGAGCTATGGATAATTTACCTCTCAGATTTTTGGAGAAGGGACGAATTTATGACTGAAGTAACTAAAGAACATTGTGAAAGGGGAAATTGTTTGATTGCAACAAATTAAAAATGTCTTGCATAAAGAAAACCAACAGAAATAAAATTAATAAGGAAGTACAAGGCTGGGGAAAAATCTTTCCATCCAGTGTTTCTGATATTTCAAAATACATAAAGAACAGTGTCAAATTTATAACAATCCATTCTCCAATTTATAAATGGTCAAAAGTTATAAAGACAATTTTCAGATGATGAAATTAAAGCCATCTATAGTTATATGAAAAACATGCTCCAAGTCATTGACTAGAAAAATACAAATTTAAACAACTCTGAGGTTTCACCTCACATTTCTCAGATTGGCTAACATGATAGGAACATATAATCTTAAATGTTGGAGGGGATGTGGGAAAACTAGGACATTAATGCCTTGTTGGTAGAGTTGTGAATTGTTTCAACCATTCTGGAGAGCAATCTGAAGCTAAACCCAAAGAGCTATAATATGTGCATACCCTTTGACCCAGCAGTGTCACCACTGGGTTTGTATCCCAAGGAAACCATAAAGGAGGGAAAAGGATCCACATGTGCAAAAATTTTGTAGCAGTGTGTGTGTGTGTGTGTGTGTGTGTGTGTGTGTGTGTGTGTGTGTTAACAAAGAATTTGAAAATGAGTAGATGCCCATCAATTTGGGAGTAAATTGTGATACATGAAGGAAATGGAATATTCTATAAAATGTTCTATAAAAAATGTACAAGCATATTTTAGAAAGGTCTGGAAATATTTACGTGAACTGATACTGAGTGAAACAAGCAGAACCAGCAATAAATTGTACAGAATAACATTAAAATGTGTGATGATTAAATATGAAAGACTTGGTTCTTCTCAATGTTCAGAGACCCAAAGCAAATCCAGGAGATTTTGAACTGAAAATTCCATCTGCATCCAAAAACAATCTATAAGATAGAATGTAAATCAATGCATGGTATATTCACTTCTTTTTTTCTGTTTTTTTTTTCTCTCCCATGTTTTTTTTTTCCTTTTGTTCTGGCTCTCCCAGAATGATTCATGAAGCAATGTGTATTAATCTCTCTCTCTGTGTCTCTTTGTCTCTCTCTCTATACATACATACATACATATATATTGATAGATGGAGAGATATAGATATATTTAAAGTGCTTACTATAATACCTAGAACATAGTTGATCCATAATAAGTTCTTGTTTTTTTGCTTTCTCCTTAGTTTTAGTTTTTATTGTCTTCAATATCTAGCAAAATGTTCTGCATATACTTTAATGAATGTTTGATTATTAAAGAATATAGTAAATTTTCTTTGTCTTAAAAAAGGGCCCCATAATTTTAAATATTTAAATAATGAGGTATAGAATTTTTAAAAATATTATTGTTTGATCAATTTTCTATTCATTATCAACATAACAGTGAATATGGATAAAATTTTTTTTCAAATGCTACCTTGATTATAGTTGGAATAACACCTAGATTATAGTTTGACTTAAGTGCAAATACATCCATATTAATGCATCCTAATATACCCTTTATTGAGTTCATACTATGAGTCTTGATGTAGTTTCAAGACTTATATCAAATGGTATAACTAGGAATTTTTTTCACCTGAAACAAAATGACAGCCTAATCTAGGAGGTATGTAGGAAATACACATCCCAATATCTAAGGGTGAGGTGTTACAGTTCAAGAGGAGCCCAATGGAGAATTTTAAGGTGAAATATGGAAATGACAGTATGGTCACCTTGGAGAAAAAATAATTTTCCTCTTGATGTCAGAGGTCTGGGGTCAAGCTCTGTTATTCCAAGCTAGTTACAACTTATCTTGTGCCATCTATTTTCCTTGCACTGTATACAACTGGTGCTCTTGGAGTATAATTTAGTTAAAAATTTTAAACAGCAAGGGGCTCACTATATTATAGAACAACATATCAGTAGGCCAGTGCTTCAATGTTTCCTTATTTGTATTTAATTTTTAAAAATTCTTTTTCAGAGACTTATTAGAATCCCTTTCTGAACAAGGATCATTATTCTACTCATGAACTATTTTCTCCTAATATGACTGGGGTTTCCCAATGAAGGGCATCTTGGGGAGCAAAGCCTAGCAAACATTATCCTTTGCAAGTGAAGTCTAATTAACCTCTCATCTTATTCAGTTGTTTTAAGCTGCAAATTTGAACTTGTCTCTGCCCTCTAAAGAGAATAATACTTGCTTAACATCTCATTAGTCAAAAATAAACAACTGTAAAGCTTCATCAATTCAAAATTCAAAGGACCCAAAATAATCAAGCTAGAACTAAATAGGTTAAAATTATCTGTCCTCCTATTTTAATAGCAGGAGAGCAAAATAAGTAACGAACTTATGTCTCAGCCAAAAAAACCTGTGAATAACCCTGATTACCCAACAATGTGAAAGAAATAGGCAGGGGTTGGACTGAAAGGTTAATTTACTAGCACCTCATCATCTTTCCATTCTCCTCTATTGACAAGTGACATAAGTCATTAATTGTGGCAAGCAAATACATTTCTATGCATTTTTGATCTCTTGGTCCAGATACTCCAAATTCCCAAGTTGATATATTACACAATAAAGTTTGTAATCTCTGTTATGGAAACATGTATAAAGTGTGAAGTACTATGCAAATGCACTAATCATTATCATTATTAATATTGCCAATTTTAAAGCACTTTTTCTACTTTTCACTAGACTATTTTCACTCAATATTCTTCACTGCTGACAAGATTTTGACCATGATGCATTTGTGCTTATTCCTTCCCAATATTGTCAGCAATTGTCAGAATCACAAGATTATTCACATATTCACTCAACAAATATTTATTGAATATTTCCTATGCTCAGTCATATATGCCTTCAAAGATACATATTATAAGAAAATTTTTTTCTGAGCCAAAAATCAGGATGTATTCTTTGTTTCAGTTAAATTAGTCTGCTAATTGTTCTTCATATAGAGTATACAATTTTTATGTGCTTTTGTACAGGTGTGTCCTCATGCCCAGAATGTTCTCTTTGCTCGCCTCTGGTCCTTGAACTTTTTGACTTCCTTCAAAACACAGATCAGGTTCAAAACACACATATGTGTGTGTGTGTGTGTGTGTGTGTGTGTGTGTGTGTAAATATTGTAATCCCTTTTTGCAGTAGAATGAAGCTTGATTCTTGAGGACAATTACTGTTTCACCTTTTTGCATGTGATTATCATGCAAGATTGTGTGCTAGAGCCCACCTGGATATGCTCAGACAACTTATAGTTAAATATTTAGTGTGGAAAATGACACTATAACAGGCAAACTCTACAAATCAGGACTTGATTTATCATTGTGTTGATTGTCTAGACTTAAGCAAATAATGGAGAATGTGCTAATAAGGCTGATTAGACTAAAAAATGTATTCAGTTAAACATTTTTATGGGAAGAGCAGTTGCTAAAAATATATGAACATACCTTTGCCCCAAAACCTAAGATGGTGCACTTAGTAAGGACTTATAAAATATTTGTTGAATTGAATCGAGTTATTTTGCCAGAGATATTCCTCTTATATTTTTTCAATACCACAATTGACTAGTTGGTACAGAGAAGTAAAATCCTGATGCATATTTTGTTTAGTGATTACTCATATACATATACACCATTTAACAAAGTCATGCATATGTGAAGATCATATGGATTTTTGTCAACTTGACTACAAAGATCAATCAGTTCCATTATCCTCTAATTATTAAAGTCAAGTAATACATAAAGTACACAGATATATATATATATTCACCAAGGGTCTCAGCATTTTTATGGAAACAGTCTTTTGTAAATCAGATGAAGAATGGATTTCTTTGTGTAATATCTTATTAAACAGGTAATTTTTTGTACAAAATTCTATGGTAAATGTATCAAACCAAGAACATTAAGTTACTCTTCAATGACATTATTATTCAAAGGAGATTGACCTATTTAGGGAAAAAAAATAATGAATAAAAAGTGCTCATTTCTGATATGAATTGGCTGACCAGTTTAATTTTCATTAAGTATAAGTTTTCTTTTCTTGATATGAGATTTTTAAAAAGTGTCAAGAAGTGTTTATACTCCATTATTCAACTTCATTATTCCTTTAGAATGTATCAAACCCTTCAATCAGCTTAGTGATAAACTTTTGAGATGACAAGATATTGCATGGAAAAAGGATGTTACCACTATCCCTAAGAAAAGATAAGCTATCTAGGTTTGCTGTTAGAAGAGAGGAGAATCATCTCTGAGTCAATCTCTAGAGATATATCTCAATGAATAAAAAACAAAACAAAACAAACAAACAACAACAACAAAAAAAACTGGCTTTTGAGAACAACCCAACCCTTAAGAACCTCTATAGTGAATTTAGGAGAAAATAAGTAGAGAAATGGGACTTTTTTCCTATTTGTTATGTCTTCTTACCAATGATGGTATTTAACAGTATGGCAGTATAGCCAATTGGATATGAGGCACTCAGCAAAGAGTAGTTCCAAGAATTTAAAAGGTAGAGAGGAGCAGATCCAAGCAATTTGGTTAAGTGACTTCCTGTCACAGTACAACCATGCAATTTGTTTGCAATGCTGTAACAGATTTCATCCTTAAAAACAATTTAAAGAAATCTGAGCTTGAAGTGAAATGGTTATTGATAAAAGTTATTACAGAATACATTGTTGAGAACAATCTCTGTTGATTTCTTTCTCTGTCCTATGGGACCGGCACAAGCATAAATGAAACCAACAAAATGATAATATGCAGAATGTTACCATTCTTTAGCAAATCTCTTCTAAGAGGAATCTTTAATTACCATGAGATGTTAAAGGCAGACATTAGAATGTTGTTACTATTGTTCATTCATTTCAGTCATGTCCTACTCTTCAAGTCTCGATGTGTGTGTGTGTGTGTGTGTGTGTGTGTGTGTGTGTGTGTGTGTTTTTGGCAAAGAAACTGTATTGGTTTGCTATTTCCTTCTCTTCCTCAACTGGGGCAATCAGATTTAAGTGACTTGTCTGGAGATCCAAACCTTTGAAGTGTCTGAGATTAGATTTGAATTCAGGTCTTTCTGACTAGACTGCATGCTCTATTCAGTGTGCAACTTAGGTGCCCATTCATTGGAATTTTTATTGTTTTTCAGTCATTTCAGTCATGTCCGATTCCTCATGACATCCTTTGGAGTTTTTTTTTTTAAACTAAGGCTTTTTATTTTCAAAATATAAACATGGTTAATTTTCAATATTCACCCTTAAAAAGCTTGTGTTCTAAATTTTTCTGTCCCTTTCCCCCATTCCCTCTACTAGACACTGTGATACAATAGATGTTAAACATGTAATTCTTCTATACAAAGTTTCACAAATATCATGCTGCACAAGAAAAATCATATAAAAAAGGAAAAATGAGGAAAGAAAACAAAATGCAAGTCAATAACAACAAAGAGTGAAAATACTATATTGTGGTCCCAGTAGTTCCCACTGTTCTCCCTCTGGGTGCAGATGGTTTTCTTCATCACAAGACCATTGGAACTGGCCTGAATCATCTCATTGTTGATGAGATCCATGTCTATCAGAATTGATCATTGAATAATTTTGCTGTTGCCATATATAATACACACATTATTTGTACATCCAATTTTACATCCCTATTCCCTTCTCCTTTTTCATGCCTTTGGTTTGTATATAAAAATGGCAGAATGTATACTTTTCTTAATAAGATCTTGGATCTATCCAATGATGGAACAAAAGGAGCTTTTAAAGACATTGATTTTTATTATTATTAAAACTTTTTATTTTCAAAACATATGCATGGATAATTTTTCTTTTTCTTTTTTTTAATTTTTTATTTAATAATTACTTTATATTGACACTCGTTTCTGTTCCGATTTTTTTTTCCCCTCCCTCCCTCCACCCCCTCCCCTAGATGGCAAGCAGTCCTTTATATGTTGGATATGTTGCAGTATATCCTAGATACAATATATGTTTGCAGAACCGAATAGTTCTCTTGTTGCATAGGGAGAATTGGATTCAGAAGGTATAAATAACCCGGGAAGAAAAACAAAAATGCAGATAGTTCACATTCGTTTCATGGATAATTTTTCAACACTGATCCTTGCATAGCCTCGTGTTCCAAATTTCCCCCTCCTTCCTCCCATCCCCTCCCCTAGATGGCAAATAATTCACTATATGTTATATATGTTAAAACATATGTTAACTCCAATATATGTAAACATATTTGAACAATTATTTTGCTGCAAAGGAAAGATCAGATAAAAAAGGAAAGAAAATGAATAAGAAAACAAAATGCAAATTATACAATAACAAAAAGAGTGAGACTGTTATGTTATAATCCACACTTAGTTTCTACAGTCCTTTCTCTGGGTAGAGAGGGCTCTCTTCTTCATGAGATCATTGAAGCTGGATTCAATCATCTCATTGTTGGAAAGAGTATGTCCATCAGAATTGTTGTTGCAGTGTGCAATGATCTCCTGGTTCTGCTCATTTCACTTTGCATCAATTCATGTAAGTCACTCCAGGCCTCTCTGAAATCATCCTGCTGGTCGTTTCTTACAGAACAATAATATTCCATAACATTCATATACTACCACTTTTTCAACCATTCTCCAACTGATGGGCATCCACTTAGTTTCTAGTTTTGTCCCTACAAAAAAGGCCTGTCATAAACATTTTTGCACATGTGGATCCCTTTCCCTCCTTTAAGATCTCTTTAGGATACAAGTCCAATAGAATGACTACTGGATCAAAAGATATGCACTGATTGAGAACCCTTTAGGCACAGTTCCACACTCTCATTTGGAGTTTTCTTGGCAAAGGTATTAAAGACAGGTTTGATTATCAAGACATCAGGATATCATAATCTCAAAGAGTTGCTGTAAATGTGAGGTGCTGTTTTCCAGAACTTCAAAATATAGCTTACTGTCCCATTTAAAAATGTATCCATCAAAAAACATGCTTTGATAGATTTCATTGCAAAAATAACTTCAGAAACAAATATGCCCTTAGCAGATCATCTTGACTATATTCCTTAGCAGTAATTGTTTTTAATTCAATATGGTCAGAACTAAAAGTTTTGGAGGAATTATGGTAATTATGAATTTTTTGAATGAAATTTTATTATTCTATTCAAAAATATTATAATAATATATAAAAGGAAATTATATGGAAGGTGTTTGCAGGGGAGAATCAATAAGAGGACACACGAATCTATATTGCAAGCATTTTGAGTAGCTGTAGCCACAAGTGTTCCCTATGATAATATCTAAAATTTATATGTTTATAATGTTTCAAAATTTTCAAGGAATTATACTGAAAGGTATTATTAGTATCTCATTTTACAGATGAGGAAACTGAGGCACTAGGAGGTTAAGTGATTTGCCCAAGATCTCATAACTTATATTGTGTCTAAAGCGAGATTTGAACTTATATAATTCTGATTCTAGTACAATGAACTTATCTACTGTGTCAAATAAGTACCTTTATATTTGTGCCCTATAATTTTGCCTCTCTACTGCTGTATTCTATTGTGTGCTTTTTCCTCTCATTGATTTTTCTATGTATTTGTAGGTAGGTATGCTCCAGGATTTTATGGGGCATTTTGTATTGCTCTTGTTCTCAGCAAACTATGTCCAAAATTAATTTTGCTTTGAGTTGATTGTGATCTCTGGCTAAATAGATAAAGACAAAAACACTGGGGGAACTTCTGCAGTAGAATTTGGAGAATACATGCCCCAAACCTAGAGCAGTCAACCACTTAGTGGACCCAACTTGCACTCAAATTATTGTGTCTATATAGAACAGAAGTGCATATGTAAAATAGCTATTGTTCAGTTGTTTCAATGTCTGACTCTTCATGACCTCTTTTGAGGTTTTCTTGGCAAAGATTCTGGAGTTTTCTGCCATTTCCTTTTTCATCTCATTTTGTCTAAGCAACTTGCCTATTATGCCCAGGTGGCATGCCTAATGAGTTCTAAAGATATATTTGAACTCAGAAGGTGAATTGTTACCTAGTTGTCCCATGTAAAGCAGTACACTAAAAGAAAAACTGAAATGAAGTTAAGATCTACATTCAAATCCTGAATGATATCCCTTCCTTATTTTGTGACCTTATATTAATTTATTTCCCAGGGCTTCAGCTTTTTTAAATATAAAAACAAGTAAAAGGTTAAACTAGAATGTCTCTAATGTCATCAAAGTAGAAATCATAATCTTGTGACTAATACAGAAGAATTGAGACATATGATCATTACAAATGAACTATAAATTCTTTGAGAATTTTAAATCATATCACCCCAAATGCTATCAAGTGTCCTTTTCTATTAACTGACTGATGGAAAGGGAAAGGAAGTAAGAACTAAAGCATCTGCTGTGGTTACCTGGGACCTCTGGAGAGACAGAATGGATATTTACCCCCTTAGAAATTGGCAAAGGAAACAAATCAGAGCCTTGATTTATTGTTTGTTGAATTTTTTAGGCATAAAGAAATTTTGTCTTGTTCAGTCATGTCCAAATCTGTGACCTTATATGTAGTTTTCTTGGCAAAGATGTTAGAGTGATTAGTCATCTTCTTTTTCAGCTAATTTTACAGATGGGGCAACAGGTTTAAGTGACTTGCTCAGAATTACCTAACTAGTAAGTAATTGAACTCAGGAATATCAGTCTTCTTGACTCCAGGCTCAGTACTCTATCTACTATATCATCCAGCTGTCCTAAAAAAGTGATCAAGAAAGTGTTAATAATGCTTATTAAAATTAAAAATGTGTTGATAATTTTGCAGATCAAATTATTAAACATTTACCAGCAAACTTCTGGTAGGAAGTTGTATATAAGACAGAAAATTCCCAAAGAAATATTTTGATCACCTTTATGGCATCAGAGAAATAGTTCTGTATAAATTGTTTCTTCGATATGGTTTAATTTATATTATATTCATTGAACATTTTTTGCTTTTCATTTTTACATTTTTGCTTCTTTTTTTTAATTGGATGTGGGTTGAAGATGGGTTGTGATGACTCTTTATCAGCAGAATCATGGGAATTGTTATACAATCATACAATCTTGAAGCTGAAATGAACTCTACTTATCCTTCAATCTCAAATCTCTATTTTATAAATGAGTATCTGGAAGCCCAAACAGATTAAGTAACTGGTTAAATGACTGGACTAGATTGAGATCCCAAGTGGCCTAATTGCTTATTCTTTCCTTATACCTCAATGCCTCCAATGCAAAGTTTTATTCCAGGACAAAATGTTCTTTTTTTGGCTGTGTATATACAGTATTAAAGTTTTTTTAATGTAGTGATATCAAATTAGCAAGGTGTTAGTGTACTATCTTGGTTGGGCTGTTAAACCAAGCATTAGCAATATATCTACTCTGAATCTTGGCCAGGCATATGTTCTCTTATCCTTCTCAATCTTGAGTGTGAAGAAACACTTCTAAAATTCTGATTTGAGTTATCTAAATTTTAGATGAGTGGGTCAATTTTTAAATATCAATTATATTTTTAGAAATTAAAAAAAAAGATTCATCAGTACCCTTAAACAACGACATATGTTCTTTCTTTCACATTAACTAAAGATAAATATCAAATAGAAATGTAAACTTTGTTTGGCTGCTAAGACAAATAGTTGGGTACAAATCTTTGAAATGATGCCAGCTTCACTCAAATCTCAATATATAAAAAGATGATGATGAGAAGTAGCTGAAATTAAAGACTTAAAAGGACAAATTGAGATTAAACTCCTATCCCAAATATACCAAGAGAAACTACTTCTATTTCTTTTCATCATTCACATGCAATATTTGTAAATTTTATGCAATTTAGTTCATAGATCATCTGCAGTTAATTTTCTAGGCATTTTTCTTTTATCTTCAGTCCCTAAACTCACCTCCAGTTTTGTCTTATTTCTAACTAGATTGTATCAACTAAATTTTTCTTCAACCTTTAGTTATTTTTCTCAAGCTTTCCATATTCTTTTTTTCTCTTATTATATGTCTGTCTTCACTGGTTCCAGAGAGCTCCTATGTTTTGTGATTATTTAAATATGTGGTTTTTTTTATGTTTGACACTTAGGATGACACCAGTAGTCTCCCAAAGAATATTTAGTTTAACTAGATTTTTATTTTTAATAATCTTGGCTCCTAGGCTCACTTTGCAATAGAAGTCTTATTCCAATTGCACCAATTTTTCTTTTTGTTTTGACTCCACAGTGGGTACCATAAGGACTTCAAGGAAAGGCATAAAAAGAAAATAAAATTAGTAGGGATAGATAAATAACTCACTGACCTTATCTACTCTAGTGTCATTAAGAAGTGAAAGCAAAAGCCCACTACAAATGAAATTAGATCTAAATCTAAAACATAATTCTGTTGTTTACCAGCACTGCAACTTTAAATAGTTACTTAACTTTCTTGAACCTCAATTTTCTCATCTGTCAAAATGAGATAAAAATGCCTATATGGCACATTTGCTACCTCTCATGAGAGTTAAATAAAATAATCTATGTAAATAAAACATAAACAAATAATACTTAAATGGATATTGTGATTTAATAGATTTACAAATTGCCATGTATTATTGCCTATCCTCGCTGTTTCTTTTTTTTTTTATTTTTATTTAATAATTACTTTATATTGACACTCGTTTCTGTTCCGATTTTTTTTTCCCTCCCTCCCTCCATCCCCTCCCCTAGATGGCAAGCAGTCCTTTATATGTTGGATATGTTGCAGTATATCCTAGATACAATATATGTTTGCAGAACTGAACAGTTCTCTTGTTGCATAGGGTGAATTGGATTCAGAAGGTATAAATAACCCGGGAAGAAAAACAAAAATGCAGATAGTTCACATTCGTTTCCCAATGTTCTTTCTTTGGGTGTAGCTGCTTTTGTCCATCATTTATCAATTGAAACTCAGGTCTCTTTGTCAAAGAAATCCACTTCCATCAAAATATGTCCTCATACAATATCGTTGTCGAAGTGTATAATGATCTCCTGGTTCTGCTCATTTCACTTAGCATCAGTTCATGTAAGTCTCGCCAGTCCTCTCTGTATTCATCCTGCTGGTCATTTCTTACAGAACAATAATATCCCATAACATTCATATACCACAATTTACCCAGCCATTCTCCAATTGATGGGCATCCATTCATTTTCCAGTTTCTAGCCACTACAAACAAGGCTGCTACAAACATTTTGGCACATACAGGTCCCTTTCCCTTCTTTAGTATTTCTTTGGGATATAAGCCCAATAGAAACACTGCTGGATCAAAGGGTATGCACAATTTGATAATTTTTTGAGCATAATTCCAGATTACTCTCCAGAATGGTTGGATTCGTTCACAACTCAACCAACAATGCATTAGTGTCCCAGTTTTCCCGCATCCCCTCCAACATTCATCATTATTTTTTCCTGTCATCTTAGCCAATCTGACAGGTGTGTAGTGGTATCTCAGAGTTGTCTTAATTTGCATTTCTCTGATCAATAATGATTTGGAACACTCTTTCATGTGAGTGGTAATAGTTTCAATTTCATCCTCTGAAAATTGTCTGTTCATATCCTTTGACCATTTATCAATTGGAGAATGGCTTGATTTCTTATAAATTTGAGTCAGTTCTCTATATATTTTGGAAATGAGGCCTTTATCAGAACCTTTAACTGTGAAGATGTTTTCCCAGTTTGTTGCTTCCCTTCTAATCTTGTTTGCATTAGTTTTATTTGTACAAAGGCTTTTTAATTTGATGTAATCAAAATTATCTATTTTGTGATCAGTAATGGTCTCTAGTTTATCTTTGGTCACAAATTTCTTTCTCCTCCACAAGTCTGAGAGATAAACTATTCTATGTTCCTCTAATTTATTTATAATCTCGTTCTTTATGCCTAGGTCATGGACCCATTTTGATCTTATCTTGGTATATGGTGTTAAGTGTGGGTCCATGCCTAATTTCTGCCATACTAATTTCCAGTTATCCCAGCCGTTTTTATCAAATAATGAATTCTTTTCCCAGAAGTTAGGGGCTTTGGGTTTGTCAAACACTAGATTGCTATAGTTGACTATTCTGTCTTGTGAACCTAGCCTTTTCCACTGATCCACTAATCTATTTCTTAGCCAATACCAAATGGTTTTGGTGACTGCTGCTTTATAATATAATTTTAGATCAGGTACAGCTAGGCCACCTTCATTTGATTTTTTTTTCATTAATTCCCTTGAGATTCTCGACTTTTTATTGTTCCATATGAATTTTGTTGTTATTTTTTCTAGATCATTAAAATATTTTCTTGGAAGTCTGATTGGTATAGCACTAAATAAATAGATTAGTTTAGGGAGTATTGTCATCTTTATTATGTTCGCTCGGCCGATCCAAGAGCACTTAATATTTTTCCAATTATTTAAGTCTGACTTTATTTGTGTGGAGACTTTTTTATAATTTTGCTCATATAATTCCTGACTTTCCTTTGGTAGATATATTCCCAAATATTTTATGGTATCAACAGTTATTCTGAATGGAATTTCTCTTTGTATCTCTTGCTGTTGAGTTTTGTTGGAGATGTATAAAAATGCTGAGGATTTATGGGGATTTATTTTGTAGCCAGCTACTTTGCTAAAATTATGAATTATTTCTAATAGCTTTTTAGTAGAATCTCTGGGGTTCTCTAGGTATACCATCATATCATCTGCAAAGAGTGATAGTTTGGTTTCTTCATTGCCTACTCTAATTCCTTTAATATCTTTCTCGACTCTTATTGCCAAGGCTAGTGTTTCTAATACGATATTAAATAATAATGGTGATAGAGGGCAACCTTGCTTCACTCCAGATCTTACTGGGAAAGGTTTCAGTTTTTCCCCATTGCATATGATGCTTACTGATGGTTTTAAATATATGCTCCTGACTATTTTAAGGAAAAGTCCTTTTATTCCTATGCTCTCAAGTGTTTTTATTAGGAATGGATGTTGGATTTTATCAAATGCTTTTTCTGCATCTATTGAGATGATCATATGGTTTTTGTTTGTTTGGTTATTGATATAGTCAATTATGCTAATAGTTTTCCTAATATTGAACCAGCCCTGCATTCCTGGTATAAATCCTACTTGGTCATAGTGTATTATCCTGGGGATGATTTTCTGTAATCTTTTTGCTAATATTTTATTTCAGATTTTAGCATCAATATTCATTAGGGAGATTGGTCTATAATTTTCTTTCTCTGTTTTCAGCCTACCTGGTTTAGGTATCAGTACCATGTCTGTGTCATAAAAGGAGTTTGGTAGGATTCCTTCAATCCCTATTTTTTCAAATAGTTTATTTAGCATTGGAGTTAATTGTTCTTTAAATGTTTGGTAGAATTCACATGTAAATCCATCTGGTCCTGGGGATTTTTTCTTAGGGAGTTGATTGATAGTTTGTTCTATTTCTTTTTCTGAGATGGGACTGTTTAGGATATTTACTTCTTCCTCTGTTAGTTTGGGCAAGCTATATTTTTGGAGGTATTTTTCTATTTCATTTAAGTTGTCGAATTTATTGGCATAAAGTTGAGCAAAGTAACTCCTAATTATTGCTCTAATTTCCTCTTCGTTACTGGTGAGTTCTCCCTTTTCATTTTTAAGACTAACAATTTGATTTTCCTCTTTCCTTTTTTTAATCAGATTTACTAAGGGTTTGTCTATTTTGTTGGTTTTTTCATAGAACCAACCCTTAGTTTTATTAATCAATTCAATAGTTTTTTTTACTTTCAATTTTATTGATCTCTCCTTTTATTTTTAGAATTTCAAGTTTAGTGTTTGACTGGGGGTTTTTAATTTGTTCCTTTTCTAGCATTTTTAGTTGCAAACCCAATTCATTGACCTTCTCTTTCTCTATTTTATACAAATAGGCCTCTAGAGATATGAAATTTCCCCTTATTACCGCTTTGGCTGCATCCCATACATTTTGGTATGATGTCTCATTATTATCGTTTTCTTGGGTGAAGTTATTAATTATGTCTATGATTTGCTGTTTCACCCAATCATTCTTTAGTATGAGATTATTTAGTTTCCAATTATTTTTTGGTCTACTTCCCCCTGGTTTTTTGTTGAATGTAATTTTCATTGCATCGTGGTCTGAAAAGGATGCATTTACTATTTCTGCCTTACTGCATTTGAGTTTGAGGTTTTTATGTCCTAATATATGGTCAATTTTTGTATAGGTTCCATGAACTGCTGAAAAGAAAGTGTATTCCTTTCTGTCTCCATTACATTTTCTCCAGAGATCTATCATATCTAACTTTTCTAGTATTCTATTTACCTCTTTGACTTCTTTCTTATTTATTTTGTGGTTTGATTTATCTAATTCTGAGAGTGCAAGGTTAAGATCTCCCACTATTATAGTTTTACTGTCTATTTCTTCTTGCAGCTCTCTTAGTTTCTCTTTTAAGAATTTAGATGCTACCCCACTTGGTGCATATATGTTTAATATAGATAGTGCTTCATTATCCATGCTACCCTTTAGCAAGATATAGTGCCCTTCCTTATCTCTTTTAATTAGATCAATTTTTGCTTTAGCTTGATCTGAGATCAGGATGGCTACCCCTGCTGTTTTTACTTCACCTGAAGCATAGTAGATTTTTCTCCAACCTTTTACCTTTAACCTGCATGTATCACCCCGCTTCAGGTGTGTTTCCTGTAAACAACATATTGTAGGATTCTGGCTTTTAATCCATTCTGCTAACCGCTTCCTCTTTATGGGGGAGTTTACCCCGTTCACATTTATGGTTAGAATGACCAATTCTGTATTACTTGCCATCTTGTTAACCCCGGTTTATGCTTTTCTCCCTTCTTTCCCCTTTCCCCCCCTTCCCAGTATTAAGCTTGTGAGCACCACTTGCTTCTCACAGCCTTCCCTTTTTAGTATCCCTCCCCCCACCTTAGAGTTCCTCCCCCTATCTTACCCCTTTCCCTCCCAGTTCCCGTATTCCCTTCCACTTAGCTTATTCCTTCCCTTTTCACTTTTCCCTTCTCACTTTTCAATGAGGTGGGAGAAGTTTCACCATAGATTGAATATGTCTTAAGATTTTTCACTTAAAGCCAATTCTGAAGGCAGTAAGATACCCACTATATTCATCCCCCTCCCTTCTTTCTCTCAGATATAATAGGTTTCCTATGCCTCTTCATGAGATGTACTACCCCCACTTTACTCTTTTTCTGGTACAATGTCCTTTCCACATCAATTTCTAGAACAAGGTATACATGTATTCTTTATACATCTATATAGTCAAAATATAGTTCCCAAGATTAATCTTTACCTTTTTAGATTCCTCTTGAGTTCTATATTTGTAGATCAAACTTTTTGTTAAGTTCTGGCTTTTTCATCAGAAATAGATGAAATTCGCTTACTTTGTTGAATGTCCATCTTCTTCCCTGGAAAAAGATGCTCATTCTCGCTGGGTAAGTTATTTTTGGTTGCATATCAAGTTCCTTAGCCTTTCGGAATATCATATTCCAGGCCCTTCGATCTTTTAATGTGGATGCTGCCAGATCCTGGGTGATCCTTATTGTGGCTCCTTGATACTTGAATTGGGTTTTTCTAGCCGCTTGCAATAATTTTTCCTTCATCTGAGGGTTCTGGCATTTGGCCACTATATTCCTTGGTGTTTTGATTTTAGGATCCCTTTCAGTGGGTGATCGATGAATCCTTTCAATGTTTATTTTTTCCTCTGTTCCTATAACTTCTGGGCAGTTCTCTTTGATAATTTCCTGGAAAATAGTGTCCAGGCTCTTTTTTTCATCATTCTTTTCTGGGAGTCCAATGATTCTCAGATTGTCTCTCCTGGATCTGTTTTCCAGGTCTGTTGTCTTCCCCAGAAGGTATTTCACATTCTTTTCCATTGTTTGATTTTTTTGGATTTGCTTGACTGATTCTTCTTGTCTCCTCGAGTCATTCAATTCCATTTGTTCGACCCTGATTTTCAGTGAAGTATTTTCTTCACTCACTTTTTAAAGATCTTTTTCTAATTGTCCAATTGAGTTCTTTTGTTCTGTGGAATTTTTTTCCATTTCGCCAATTTTGTTTTTTAGAGAGCTATTTTCTGTTTCCAGTTCACCAATCCTATTTTTCAAGGATTTTACTTCTTTATCCACTCTCTCTTTAACTGACTTCTCCAGGCTCTTTTGCCAAGCCTCACTCTTTTTTTCCCAAGCTTCCCTCTCCTTTTCCCAAGCCTCACTCTGCTTTCCGCATTTTTCTTCTAGCTCCCTTGTGAGAGCCTTTTTAATTACTTCTATGAGGTTCATCTGTGCTGAGGAACAGATGATCTCCTCCTTTGGGGATTCACCTGGGGACTGTCTGTTTTTAGTCTCCTCAGGATTTAGAGTCTGCTCTCTATCTGTGTAGAAGCTGTCAAGGGTTAAAGTCCTCTTCAGCTTCTTGCTCATTCTGTCTAATAATCAAAGACAAACTACCAAAGAAAAACAGAAAAAACTGGAGTCTTTCTTTGGGGGAGGGGGCTGGGTGTGTTATCGAGCTTCCTCTACAGAGTGCAGGGGGCAGCAGTGAGGCACTAGCAGGACTGTGCTGCGCCTGCGCTCTGAGATCCCAAAGTGTGCTGAGTCACTGTGGGGGGAGAAAGGGGGGGGGCAGCCAGGTCCTGAGAGACTCCAGCTGTTTGGGGTTGTGTTCTTCAGCCCCGGTGTTTTTAGCTTCTCTGCTGGGCTGCTGACTTGCTGCCGGAGCAAAGTATCCAAACCTGTAGCGAAGCTCTCCCCGCACAGATGGCTGCGATCACTCCCCACCCCCTCTCCAGTCTGCTCCTGTGCTCTCACTGCCGCTGCCCGCCGCCTGCGCCCGATCTAAAACCGTCCCAGCCCTCCAGTAGAAACAGACCTTTCTTGGCGGATCTCAAGGATGGCTTCTCTTGGTAACTATTTGTGGGGTTTTTTTTCAGTCAAGCATTAATTCAGAGGCTTGTAATGAAATGGATAGTGAGAGAAAGGGTGGAGCTTATGCAGCTGTGTGCCTCCTCTCCACCATCTTAACCGGAAGTCTATCCTCACTGTTTCTTGACTAAAATCTTACAAAATTTTGCTACAAGGGATCCACCTGTTGAAAACCTTCCTTGATTGCTACCAACAAGTGGATAACAAGTTATACATTTCTCATTTTCTCAGAAGAAGAAGATACTTTGGAAGAACTTCAGAACAAAACAGGTCTGTTTCATATGGGCAGGGGGACAGTCTGCCAAGCACAGAGCACAACACAGGGAGACCAGGGCAAGGAGCTGGGGTGGGAAGTCAGAGCATTGAAGCTTCCACCCACCTGGGAAACTTCTGTGGGCCTCTTAGGCTACTCTGTCCTGGTTGCAAGCAGGTGCTTTGGCATATTTGCTACAAAAGGCAAATTGTAAACCATTGAGACCTAGAAGAACACAGGACCTGGTCAAGATTTCCCAGCCACGATTACCTAGCACTTTACTGATTACAATCAGCAGAACTTCCCCAGGGCAAATTAAAGCAGCTGTTGCTCCTTTGTATTGAGCAGACCTCAAGGCTTTAAAAAAAATGAATAGCAAACCAAAAAGAGCTCTCACCACAGATAGCTTTTATGGAGAGAAAGAACAGACTTCAAATAGTGAAGTTCCTAAATGCAAAACAATTCTAGATGAAGCCCCAAAGAGAGATATCAGCTGATTCCAATTTCCCTAATGAATATTGATGCAAAAATCTTAAATAAAATATTAGCAATGAGATTTCAGAAAGTCGTTCCCAGGATAATTTACTATGATGAATGTGGATGTTTACCAGTAATGCAGGGCTGGTTCAATATTAGGAAAACTATTAGCATAATTGACCATATCAATAACCAAATTAACAAAACCATATGATTATCTGAATTGATGGAGAAAAAGCTATTGATAAAAGTCCAACCCCCATTGATATTAAAAATACTAGAGAGTATAGAAATAGGTGGACTTTTTCTTAAAATGATCAGTAGCATCTATTTAAAACCATCAGCAAGCATCATATGTAATGGGGGCAAACTAGAACCATTCTCAATAAGATCGGGACTGAAACAAGGTTCCCCACTATCATCATTACTATTCAATATATAATTAGAAATGTTAGCTTTGGCAATAAGAGAAGAAAAAGAAATTAAAGAAATTAGAGTAGGTCATAAGGAAACCAAATTATCATTCTTTACAGATGATATGATAGTATACTTAGAGAACCCTAGAGAATCAACAAAAAACTACCAGAAAAATTTCACAACTTTAGCAAAGTTGAAGGATACAAAATAAATCCACATTCATCATCTGCATTTTTATATATTACCAATAAAGTCCAGCAGCAAGAGATACAAAAAGAAATTCCATTCAAAATAACTGTCGATAGTATAAAATATTTGGGAATAGATCTACCAAGGAAAAGTCAGGAACTTTATGAACTCAACTACAAAACAGTTTTTATACAAATAAAGTGCAGTCTCATTAGTTGGGAAAATAACAAGTGTTCATGGTAGGCCAAGCGAATATAATAAAAATGACAATACTACCTAAATTAATCTACTTATTTAGTGCCATACCAATAAAACTCCCAAGAAATTATTTTACAGATCTAGAAAAAATAGTAACAAAGTTCATCTGGAAGAACAAATGGTCAAGAATTTTAAGGGAATTACTGAAAAAAAAATGCTAATGAATGAATGCTAGCTAATGCCAGCTGTGCGAGACCTAAACCTATTTTATAAAGCATTTGATACTGGCTAAGAAATAGAGTAGTGGATCAGTGGAATAGATTAATCTCACAGGACAGAATAGTCTATAACTATAACAATTTAGTGCTGGACAAACCCAAAGTCCCCAGCTTTGGGAATAAGAACTCACTATTTGACAAAAACTACTAGGAAAATTGAAAACTAGTATGGAAGAAATTAGGACTTGACCTACACCTAACACCACATACCAAGACAAGATCTAAATGAGTTCATGATTTAGACATAAAGAGTGATATTATAAGTAAATTAGAAGGACATAGGATAATTTACCTCCCAGATCTGTGTAGAAGGAAGATAGATAATTTTGATTATATTAAGTGAAAAAAATTGTGTACAAACAAAACTAATGCAGACAAGATCATAAGGGTAACAACAAATTGGGAAATTGTTTTTTTTTATATTTAAAAGTTCTAATAAAGACCTTGTTTCTAAAATATATGGAGAGTTGACTGTAATTTAGAAGAATTCAAGCCATTCTCCAATTGATATAAATGGTCAAAGGATATGAACACTTTTTCAGATGGAGAAATTTCAAATCGTATGAGAAGGTGCTCTAAATCAATATTGACAAGAGAAATGATAATTAAGACAACTCTGAGATACCATTACACACCTCTCAGATTGGCTAAGTCGACAGGAAAAGACTTGGAGGGGATGTGGAAAAGCTGGAACACTAATATTGTTGGTGATACTGATTCTGAAGATCAATTTGGAACTGTTCAAAAAGTTATCAAACTTTGCATACTCTTTGATTCAGCAATGTTTCTATTGGGCCTATATCCCAAACAAGATCTTAAAAGAAGCAATGGAACCCACATGTGCAAAAATGTTATTGGAATCCCTTTTCATAGTTGCAAGGAACTGGAAACTGAGTGGATCCCCATTCTTTGGAGAATGGCTGAATAAGTTGTTATATGAATCTTATGGAATATTATTGTTCTATTAGAAATGATCAGGAGGATGATTTTAGAGAGACCTGGAGAGACTTACATGAATTGATGCTAAGTGTAATGAGCAGAACCAGAAGATCAGTGTACATGGCAACATCAATATTAAACAACCATCAATTCTGATGACTGTGACTCTTTACAACAATAAGATGATTGATGCCTGCTCCAATGATCTTGTGATGAAAAGAACCAACTACATCAAAGAGGGAACTGTGGGAAATGAATGTGGATCATAACATAACTTTCTTATTCTTTTTGTTTTTGTTTGCTTGCATTTTGTTTTCTTATTTACTTTCTCTTTTTCATCTGATTTTTCTTGTTCAACAAAAAAATTGTATAAATATGTTTATACATTTTGGATTTAACATTTATTTTAATATGTTTAACATATATTGAATTGCTTGCCATCTAGGGGAAGTGGGGGGGGGAGAAAGAAAAAAATCTAAAACACAAGGCTATGCAAGGATTCGTATTATCAAATTATCCATGCATATTGTTTTGAAAATAAAAAGCTTTAAACATTAAAAATATATAAAATTTTAGAAGAGTTAAGTATAATAGACCTTTGGATCAATATATTGTACCTATACATAATTGGGCACGTATTAGGGTATAAAAACGCAGAATAAAAGACAGAAAAGCAGAAATAATAACTGCATTGTTTTTCAGATCATGATGCAATAAAGATTACATGTAATAGTCTTAAAAGAAGAGACCAAAAGTTAATTGGAAATTAAATAATTGGAAACTAAAAAAAGTTCATTTTATGTTCATTCAAGAAAAAGTGTTTAAACTAACAGACACACTTAAAATGAATAAAGCATGCCCTTTTATATGCTGTTTCTGAAATACAAGTCCCTCTCCTGATTTCCCATTGACTGGGTACTAGAGAGATTATAGCTTATTCTGAGCACCTAACGCTACCATGTAAGTATAAGTCCCCACCCCTGATAATATCTCATTGTGTATTTCTTACCCTAATTCATGGCTTCCTTCTATAAGTTTTGTAACCATTAGTTCCAAGTTTTTTCCTCTTCATTTGTTATTTTGCTTTTCATTCATATTTTATTCATATTTTCATATATTCATATTCATATTTTAACCAATTTGACAACTGGAAGATATTATCAGAGTTCTTTTAATTTTCAATTTTCTAATTAATAGAGATTTAGAGCCTATTTAAAATGACAAATAATATAATCCTAAAGAACGAGTGAGTGAAACAAAAAATTGCAGAAACAATAATTTGTATCTAAGATAATGACAATAATGAGAGAACATAAGACTTATAGTATGCAACCAAAGTTGTTATTGAGGGAAAATTATATCTCTAGATGATTACATATATAAAATAGAAACAGTGAAGATGAATGAACTGGGCATGCAGCTAAAAAACCTAGAAAAAGAGCAAATTAAAAACACAATCTTATACTAGATTTGTTAGGTTTAGAAATAAGATGAGAAATAGAAGGAATTAAAGTAGGGAGGAAACAAATCTATTATTCTTTGCAGATGATATGATTGTATATTTAGATAATCCTAGAGAATCAACTAAAGAACTATTAAAATTAAGTAACAGCATTAGCAAAGTTGCAAAATATAAAATAAACCCACATAAATAATCAGCAGTTCTATATGTTACTAACAAAGCCCAGCAGCAAGAGATAGAAAGAGAAATCCCATTCAGATAACTGTAGATAATATAAAATATTTGGAAGTTTACCTGGTAAGATAAAGCCAGGAGCTAAAGGAACACAAATACAAAACACTTTTTCACACAAATAAAATTAGATCTAAACAACTGGAAAAATGTTAAGGTCTCATGGGTAAGCCAAGTTGATATAATAAAAATGACAACTTTACCTAAATTAATCTACCTATTCAGTGCCATACCACTCAAACTGTCAAGAAATTACTTTATAGAGCTAGAAAAAAATAACAAAATTCATTTGGAAGAACAAAAGGTCAAAAATTTCAAGGAAATTAATGGAAAAATTCAAGCTAACGTGGCTTAGCTGTATTTGATATAAAACTATATTATAAAGCAATGTTCATCAAAATCATTTGGTATTGGCTAAGAATTAAAGTAGTGGATCAGTGGAATAGATTAGATTTAAAAAAAAACACAATAGTCAAGGACTGTAGTCATCTACTATTTGATAATCTCAAAGACTACAGCCTTTGGGATAAAAATTCACTATTTGACCAAAAAAAAAAAAAATACAGAGAAAACTGGAAAATAGTGTGACAGAAACTGGGCATTCATCCACACCTAATAACCCCCTACCAAGATAAAATCAAAATGAGTTCATGATTTAGACATAAAGAGTGGTACTCTAAGCAAATTAGGAGAACAAGGTAATAGTTTACCTCTCACATCTGTGGAAAAGGGAGGATCTTATGGTCAAAGAAGAATTAGAGAACATTATGAAATGCAAAATGGATAATTTTGAGATTATATTAAATTAAAAAGATTTTCTACAAGGGAAACCAATGCAGATAAGATTAGAAGGGAAGCATAAATCCCAGATATAAAATAGATAGAAAAAGGGAAAAGAATGTGAGAAATGTGAAAGCATAACCTTCTCCCATTTCTATCTAGTCAAGCCACAGAAATGCTGACCAGGTAATAGATCAAAAGTGTAGGAAATCAGTTGAAGTGTGGTGAAATCAAAAAAGTACTGAATTCAGAATCTTAGCACCTGAATTCAAATACTAGGTCAGTAGCCATTTACTACTTGTGTGAATTTGAGCAAATCTTGCAACCTCTCTGGACTTTACTTTTCTTATTGGTAAAATCAGAGGTTAGACTCAATGGCCTCTAAGATTCCTTCCATCTATACATTTATCTCCATATTTTTCCTTGCCTATAATTTTAGTCAATAGGTAGTAGAGTGAAGAACCTTATCTTTGGGGATAGATTGACAGCATTCTGCTGGGTTAAGATAGATTCAAATCCTACATTGCATATTGCTGACTGTACAAGTATGAATAATTTACTTAAGCTCTTTGTGAATAATTTCTTTAGCTATACAATGAGAAAGTAGGACTTCATCATTTCCAATTCCTTCCAATTTGTAGTCTATTGTTGTATAATCCTTTATTTTGATATTTCTTTATATAAACATGACACAGTTTATCTACCACTTTTCTCTTAATTGTTGTTCACTTGTTATTCAGTTATGCCCAACTCTTTGTGACCTCATTTGTTGTTTTCTTGCCAGAAATAGTAGAGTAGTTTGCTTTTTCCTTCTCCCATCCATGTTGCAATAAAGAAACTAAGGCAAATAGGATTAAGTGATTTGCTCAGGATCACACCACTAATAGTTGTCTACGTCAAATTTAAACTCAAGAAAATGAATCTTCCTGACTTCAGACCTAACATTTTATCCATTGTGCCACCTAGCCATTCTCTCTTAATAAGTCATTATTGTGAGTGAATGTTTTGCATTAGATACTGTTTTAGGCATTGGGCATCCAAAGACAAAAATAAAGTGTCTTTTCTCAAGAAGCTTATATTTTATTGGTGGAAGATTGGAGATGTGAACTTCTTTGTGGCTAGTACTGGTACACATATGTGTCCCTTACTACCTTTTATATTGATTTCAATAAGTAAGGTTTAGACTTAACTATCATGTTCTTAAAAATCCTTTTTTTTTTTGGTATTTACTATGTTCTTAAAAACCTAACACCAGGTAAAAATATTATGTATGTAAAATGTATTACAAACTTTATAGCACCCTAGAAATGTCAGTTATTAATGAGAAGAAAGAAGAATGGAGAATGGTGAAACATCCTCTTTTATGTGTGTGTGGTTCTTTGTGTTTGTACAATGTACATGAGAAAAGAGGAAGAAAGAAAACAAGCATTTTCATTGAATGTTTACTATGTGCCAGACACTGGGTTAAGCTTTGTGGATATATTAGAAGAAAAAGAAAAAGATAGTCCCAGATTCTTAAGAAGTTTACCTTCTAAGAAGCTAACACATGAAGGGACACAAAAATGGAAAGAGAGATGTGTGAGATGAGGGGAAATAAAAATACCAGCCAGGTATAGGCAGAAAATGAAGGCCAGCTACTAATCCTCCACAAACACAGGCCTGGGAACAATTTACCATGTGAGAGACAGAAGTGGGACTAACAGGAGGATATTCCAGATTGAGAATACCACAATTAGTTGTCCAAGAGCAATGATGGCCTGAGGTGCTGAGGGAAGTTCCAGACTGAGATACCATAATACCTAGCACATTTCCTGGCACATAGAAAGTTAATAAATATATGTTGATTGATGGTTGATTGGATAAAATTTGATGGGTGGAGTGATTCCCTTGCTGGCTGCCTAGTAACATTATTCTAACTTTATTTCATTGGGTTTTCCTTTCAGGGTTTGGAAGCAAAAAAGATATTTAGGCTACAGAGCTCACATCACAATTCTCTCTTGGTTTCAAACTTGATGGAAAAAGCCTGATCAAATTTCTAACAAAGTCCAAAACATGAATGCAATAAATCATACCCTGGTGACTTGAAGCAGAAATGTGCCTCACTGTGCTATTACCTTGCTAAGAAATGCTGTATTCTGTAACTAGCCAAGATATATAAAGTCAACCTTTGGGAAGTGTTGAAGAAGGGAAAGATTTAGGCTGCTTGTTGAGTTGGGATTGAGATATAATCATTCTAATTCAGCCTTAAAGAAGTTTGGTTTTTGATGTGTTCTTAGTTAATCATCATCATTAATATCTTATTTTTTCTAAGTAGTCCAAACAAGTAAAATAAAATAAGCACACAAAACCTGAGGCATAAAAATTTATCACTTTAAACCTTATTTTCTAGTTTATGAGATTGGCAAAAATGCAAATTTTATGAAACCTATGGTTGCCACTTGTATGTAATTGCACTATTTGAAATATGGTTTACTCAAAAAATCTTTACAGATCAAAAATTGATTTTAGTAGTTTTATTCACTAGTTAAAATTATCCTCCTGCAAACAACTATCGATAATGTATTTTGGCAATCAGTTTTCTCATAGTATTGACAAATAGATGACATGTGGAAATCAAATATGTATTCAGTAACTTTAATTTCAAGTTTAGCTTAAATATGATTGAATAACAACATTGCCAAATATTAACAGATTTGTACCAGGATAAGTTTTTCAAGCTACCCTAAAAACATAAGAATCTAATTTGTGATATGCTCCCAATTCATTATTTAAATTGAATTTTCCACCCTTGAGCTAATTCATTTATAGTCTATTTTGGAACATTTTGCTTTGTGCAACTCTTTAAAAAGTAATGTTTACCATGCTTCTCTCCTTTTCTTTGCTCAGAGATGAATATTAAAAATGTCAGAATTTGAAATGTTATGTAATTTGATGGGAACATTGGGCCAGATTCAAAAAAAGAATATAGCAGATACAGATATTTCTCATTTGTATAGTTTTAACAAATAGAGAATCCTTCTGTTTTTTATTTACAGTATAATGCAATTTACTTTTGTAGCATCCTTCATATAATAGTATCACAAAATAATTCACAGTCGATTACAGTCAAGACTATTTATCTACCTTTGAATTTTAACAAATAGATTTTACCCAATTTCTTTTTGGGCCATTTTTCTTCCTAACATGAATTTAGTACTTGTGAAAGGTGCCAGATTGATAGCTCCATTGAATGAAAGCCTCTATTTATCCACAGATGAGGTATGGCATAGAACCACACAGCATAATTACTAAAGCTCTGTACTGGGGGTGGTATATTTACTTCTCCACATAGCACTACATGTAACTCCAATTATTGTCGTTAGGAGCTAAGTGGCTCTACAGAGAAAACATACTCATTATAAAACCACACACATCATACACTCTTTTAGCATACTTAAGAGAAAGCAAAGGCATAGAATTAGAAGTCTGGAATCTTACTGGAGTGTTTTCACTCCCTGAGGGCAGGGAACTTAGCTGAAGTAGTGCTATATAAAAAAATAAATCATTCAATAAATGATGAATAAATAAATAAAAACTCCAACTCTCCTAGCAATGTATCCAACACTGCAATTTCTACTAATGGTTTTGATTTTGGATGCTGAAACTCAGCAATGTTCTACTTGTGTATGGTATATAAAAATGTAGAACAGCTACAATTCTCCTTTTAAGTGGTCAAAGCAGGTAATTACATCCAGGGGTACAGAACGTATTGCTGTGATGTTTTCCCCATATTTATGAGTTGATTATGTGCCATGATGAATCCTGGATATGTTTTTCATTTTTCCATTGTGTTCCAGAGACTCACATCTGCTATGGTTTGTGCACATGTATGTTTAAGGTTATCCATGAACTTCACAAAGAAACTCAAGACATTCTGCATTATGCCTTTTTATAAAAGAATTGTTTGTGACTTTTTTTGATTCAATACATATGGTTGTAGGCAGCAAATTCTGACTGTCCAAACTGGATCCTCCCTAAGAAACACTTATTTTAGACTGGTGCTTTTTTTTGCCATAAGGAGGAGTGGTTTCCAGTCAAAACATTTAATTAACAGCAAGCTGAGATGCTCTTGTCTTTGTTCTGCTTCATTGACTATCAATAATCATATGTAAATGATAAGGAAAGTGACAACCTAAGGACATGAGTGCTTGCCCACTGGACCAGGTCCCTAACTATTCACATTTGTCCCTGATAACACCCTCGTTATATTTTTAAACATCTTCTATTACTCTTTATTGTTTTCCATATGAATAAGAGAGGGACAAGAGACAGATTCAGAGATACAGAAAGAGACAGACACAGAGACATAGATACAGAAACAAACAGAAACTGATAGAAAAAGAGCAGAGAGAGTAAGGGAAAAACTAATTAGGATCAAATGATACAATATGATTGGCAATACTTTCTTTTCTAAAAGTAACCTCAGGTAACTTACCAGAAGCAATGGATACAAAAACTATTGGAAAACTTAAAAATTATGTACTCATTTTCAGAAGTACAAGTGTCTTGCTACTATTTTTATTAATGCTTTTTTAAAAGGTTGTATCCACTAACACTACAAATTCCATGGAGCTATATTATGATATAAAGGGTATTTGTGTAATGGGGAGATGAGAGAAGGAAGGGAAAAGGATTGAAAACAGATGCTATAATTGCCCATTTCTTCCCATTGTTCTGTTTTTTCAAGGTTATGATCAATAAAAAGATAAACCAGAAATATAAGGGTTACAGAGCAACAAAAAGAACAAAACACATTAAGAGAGAAAGGTCAGCCAGTAAAAGAAATCCCTAAAGCAATATAAGTGTGTATATGTGTGCATATATGTATATACACATAAGTATAGATATAGACATATATAGATATAGATACAGATATAGACATATCTATATGTAGAAAAATATCACCACAGGTTACATTTAATAATAACCTGACAGAGGAAAACAGATAAGCTACAATAACTAATACCAAAGGCAATGTAAGCCTCAGTAATGAATCCCATGATATTTCTATGTAAAAAGGAAACTGGAAAGTGCAAATGTTTTCAATGATAATAAAAGAAAAGGAAAACTCAAAAAGGGAAGGAAACCCCCAAAAGGTGGAGGGTGAGAGAAATACTCCCCTAAATTAGCAGCCTAGATTCCCTCACTGATATTTAGGATAACAGAATGCTCCATCAGAGTTGCCTCTGTATGATAGGTTTCCTAATTAATTAACTTCTTTCTTTTCTAACTTTGAGCTTTGAAAAAAAAATTTACAATTGTTATGAACAAAAAAAAGTACATTTTGTCTTTCTTGATGAGAAAAATCTTAATTTGATTTAAGACCATCCCTATTTGTATTTACATCCATCCAGTTACTGTAAGAATTATCCATTTGGGTCTAAGAAAGTTTGATACCAGAATGGAGCCCCTGGAATAATGCCTTGAAATATATGTTGTCCATTTCACAAACATCTTAAGAATTACAAGAAGAGGAGCTAAGGGTAGTGCAGCTATTTTCTCTGGAGGAGGAAAGCATTTTTATTTTTACCCCATGTAGTTATGGCATAGGAAAACTACAGAAACCTTAAGGGGGCATTTCTAAGATTTAATGAGAGGTTCAGAATAAACAAAACATGAAAAAAATTAGTATTCTGAAGAAGGTAACCCACAGTAAGTAAGCCACTAAATGTATTGCTGATGTGATAAGTTTGACTGAAATTTATCCTGAATTTAGAATATCTCCCAAATTTCAACAAGGAACCAGAATATCTCTCAATAACTACCCAGAAGAGAAAAATGTAATTAAGATAAGCTCTCATTATTATACTCTCTATTTAGATATCCTTAACTTCTCCATTGTAAATTCAGAAATGTCTCTTTTAAAGTTGTATAGAAATGTGACAAATGACTATATGTGCATGAAAAAGAATGTAAATCAAAAGGATGGGAGCGATTTAGAAGTTAAAGATCTCTGGATCAAGAATTCACTAACAAGGTAAAGTAGAAAATGAAGGAGTTTACTCATTCAAATTAAAGACACATTTTCTGTACTAACATGATACTGTAGGAAAGAGAATTGGGTTTAAAATCAGAAACCTCACATTTGAAATTTGAAATGTTAATAGTCAACTAAATACATATTAGGATAACAAAAAAGAACAAATTATATAAAGTACTTTGAAAACTGTGAGCTGGGACAACTAGACTGAGCAACACATAGAAACACTGGCTCATGTCAAGAGGACCTGAATTCAATTCTAATCTCGATGCTTACTAGTGTATGACCCTTAGGCAAGTCACTTAACCCTGATCACCTGACCAAACTAATAAATAAATAAATAAGAAAAAAATTGTAAGCTACCCAACTTCAATTTCGATGATATTCTTTCTATATGAATGAGATTCCTTCCTGCTTCTTTCATTCTGTTGTGGATGTCTTTTTTTAGTAGATCCTCCAAACATAATGTAAGTCGTTCCTCTGGTTCTTTTATTATCCAAAGGATAGCAATGTAACATATAGGCTGTTTATTTATTGTATCTGCTTCTTGCTAAGCTTCCCACTTCCTATTACTTTCAATAATGCATTTTATGCTACTTCTTACTGACTATCCATCAATAGAAATGTAATACAGACTGTTATCTGTCTTGAAACTTCCCATTGACCGTTGGGTCTCCTGTAATTTAAATTGCTTTGAGATCACAAAATCCCACGATTCACCATATAGGTTCTCTTTGAGAAAACTAGTATTATATTATAAAGCAGCAGTCACCAAAACCATTTGGTATTGGCTAAGAAATAGATTAGTGGATCAGTGGAAAAGGTTAGGTTCACAAGACAGAATAGTCAACTATAGCAATCTAGTGTTTGACAAACCCAAAGCTCCTAACTTCTGGGAAAAGAATTCATTATTTGATAAAAACTGCTGGGATATTAGGCATGGACCCACACTTAACACCATATACCAAGATAAGATCAAAATGGGTCCATGACCTAGGCATAAAGAACGAGATTATAAATAAATTAGAGGAACATAGAATAGTTTATCTCTCAGACTTGTGGAGGAGAAAGAAATTTGTGACCAAAGATGAACTAGAGACCATTACTGATCACAAAATAGAAAATTTTGATTATATCAAATTAAAAAGCCTTTGTACAAACAAAACTAATGCAAACAAGATTAGAAGGGAAGCAACAAACTGGGAAAACATCTTCACAGTTAAAGGTTCTGATAAAGGCCTCATTTCCAAAATATATAGAGAACTGACTCAAATTTATAAGAAATCAAGCCATTCTCCAATTGATAAATGGTCAAAGGATATGAACAGACAATTTTCAGAGGATGAAATTGAAACTATTATCACTCATATGAAAGTGTTCCAAATCATTATTGATCAGAGAAATGCAAATTAAGACAACTCTGAGATACCACTACACACCTGTCAGATTGGCTAAGATGACAGGAAAAATAATGATGAATGTTGGAGGGGATGCGGGAAAACTGGGACACTAATGCATTGTTGGTGGAGTTGTGAACGAATCCAATCATTCTGGAGAGCAATCTGGAATTATGCCCAAAAATTATCAAATTGTTCATACCCTTTGATCCAGCAGTGTTTCTATTGGGCTTATATCCCAAAGAAATACTAAAGAAGGGAAAGGGACCTGTATGTGCCAAAATGTTTGTAGCAGCCCTATTTGTAGTAGCTAGAAACTGGAAAATGAATGGATGCCCATCAGTTGGAGAATGGTTGGGTAAATTGTGGTATATGAATGTTATGGAATATTATTGTTCTGTAAGAAATGACCAGCAGGATGAATACAGAGAGGACTGGCGAGACTTACATGAACTGATGCTAAGTGAAATGAGCAGAACCAGGAGATCATTATACACTTCGACAACGATATTGTATGAGGACATATTTTGATGGAAGTGGATTTCTTTGACAAAGAGACCTAACTGAGTTTCAATTGATAAATGACGGACAAAAGCAGCTACACCCAAAGAAAGAACACTGGGAAACGAATGTGAACTATCTGCATTTTTGTTTTTCTTCCTGGGTTATTTATACCTTCTGAATCCAATTCTCCCTATGCAACAAGAGAACTGTTCGGTTCTGCAAACATATATTGTATCTAGGATATACTGCAACATATCCAACATATAAAGGACTGCTTGCCATCTAGGGGAGGGGGTGGAGGGAGGGAGGGGGAAAAAATTGGAACAGAAACGAGTGCAAAGGATAATGTTGTAAAAAAAAAAAATTACCCTGGCATGGATTCTGTCAATATAAAGTAATTATTAAATAAAAATTTAAAAATTAAAAAAAAAGACTCCAAAAAAAAAAAAAGAGAGAGAGAAAACTAGTATTAAGAAGTTGAACTTTTGCAGAACTGAGTTGCTTGGAACCCTTTAAAAAAAACACAATTTCCCAAGTGTAACATACCCCAATTTGTTTCTTCTGGTCAATACTAGTCCCGGTTCATTGTCTTCAGAATTTAAATACATAAATGTACTAAATTGTTTAACTGCTACTAAGGCATGCTTTCCCTCTAATGAAAAGTTTCCCATTTGATTCTGGATCAAATTGGACAAATCCCAGATATATTTAAACACTATGATATTTAAAGG
Organism: Antechinus flavipes; assembly: GCF_016432865.1. Classification (NCBI taxonomy): domain Eukaryota; kingdom Metazoa; phylum Chordata; class Mammalia; order Dasyuromorphia; family Dasyuridae; genus Antechinus; species Antechinus flavipes. Next base: position 320,209,037 of record NC_067398.1, read on the forward strand.
ACATGTAACTATGTCAGCATGACTATTTCTTCCATTGGTGAAGATTGTTTATTCATTTTAATTAGTTAATTAATTTAATGTTGTTTTCAATAGCTTCTGCAGGTAAAAATCTTACCAGCCTACAGTCAAACAGTTGATGGGCCTGTCTGAATTCACCTAGGTGGGTTTTATTCAACAGACATAGAATTCATCACCAAGGTTATACTAAAGTTTTTCCAGTTGTAAAGATCTGGTTCAGACTGATTCTACTGACAATTAAGGTCACTTTCTCATCATGATGAAATATTAGAACAGGATTTTAATGGAAGAATAAAAATAAGTCTTAACACTTTAAGTATGAAAGAAAAATTTCCACCAAACACCTTATAATTTATGTTGAGTATTCTTATGTTACTGATGAAAAGGATCGTATGCTTAAGCTAGTGAGGGTCTGAAACATATATCCAGATTTGCTGACTCCAAATTCATCATTGTTAACATTTTTGTGTGTACAAAAATTTTGTTAGTCTGATAAAGTCAAGGGACTCCTCAGAATATTATTGTTAAATTTAAAAAATCAAAATATATAGTATTACAAAATAAGCCAATTAAATTAGAATATAATAATCAAAATGCTAAAAAAAAATCCAAATATCATACCCTAAGTTAAAAGCCACTATATCATAGCATAAGTTTGTTTTGTTAATGATACTTAAAATGTTTTTTCATTTGTTTTAATGCTCATCGTTACCTTCCTTTCTGTTTTTAATGTAGAAAAATTCATAAACTGAATTTAGAAATGCCACTATAATCAATTACTAAGTGAAAAATATAGCCAATAGGGTGACTTCCTTTGTTTACATTATGACAAAGATATATATGTATATGTAACATATATATATGTATGTGAGTGTAAATATGGGGAGTATATATAGGTTTACATATAGATTGTATATGTGTGTGTATAGAGGTATGTGTACATGTATGTATACTTATGTGTAAACATATGCACATACTTAAATCCTAGTGATGTAACATAATATCTTTTCCACTCAACTAGTATTAATTATACTTTAACATACATAATGTGGTGATTTTGTTTTGTTTTGTTTTTGTCTTTTTAGGGCACATTTTAAAGAATATTTCAGAAATGCTTACTTCTATTTCAATCACCCCATTCCATGAATGGAGCTGGTGTTCTCAGTAAGAGATGCCAGAGTAATGAATCTACCCAGCAGGGTCCCTGTTGGATGATGCAAAGTAGGCTGGAGAAGAATGGCTTCCTGTTTAGAAAGCATCCCGAATCAGAAATATTCCAAATTGCAGTGAAATAGCCCCATGATTTATCTTTGGGGAATAGCATTTTTTTAAGTGAACTAGCTTTAACCAAATGCTAATGGAGCATAAAATGCTGCAACTTGGCTTGCAACAGATTCAGGCTGTAAATCTACTGGACAAGAGAGATGTTGACTTTTGAATCCTGGCAATGCTCTGTTATGGACACTAGCTAATTATCAGTTAAGAGCAACTTGGGAGAAGCAAAAATTTCACATTATTTCTAAAGAAGAAAAATAATACTGCTAAGATTATATTTTTTTACTAATAAAGTTGTGGATTTTTGAGATAGTTCAATGATTCTCATTTTGATATAAAATGCTTCTTTCAAGGAGGTAAAATGAGGGAAATTACATCTCATGAAGAAGCAAAAAAGACCTATTATAATTGAGGGAAAGGGAAGGAGGTGAGCATTGTGTGAACCTTACATCGCATTTGGCTCAAAGAGATAATATCAGACATATTTAGCTCACAGAAAAACCTCTTTCACGCTCTATGGAAGTAGGAGAAAAAAAGAGCAAGGGAAGGGGAAGGTTGATAGAAAGGAAAACAGAAGTAGAAAGGGAAAAGATAAGAAAAGGTAACGGATTGTAAAAAAGGAAAGCTGTTTGAGGGAGGTGATCATCAGAGGCAAAACACAGGAAAAGAAGAAGGAGGAAAGGAAAAAGAAAAATATAACTTGAGGAAAATAAAATGGCAGAAAATATAGTTAACAATTTTAATTGTGAATATGAATAGGATGAATTCTCCCATTAAATGAGAAGTGGATTGCAGATTGGATTAAAAGCCAGAACCTGCAATATGTTGTTTATAAGAAACAGATTAAAAGCAGAGTGACATGTAGAGAGTAAAGATTAAAAAGGCCAGAGCTGAATCTGTTATACTTCAGCTGAAGTAAAACACACACACACACACACACACACACACACACACACACACACATATACACACACACAAAAAAAAAGGAATAGCAAACAATATCAAATCAAATAAAAGAAAAAAATAGATCTAATTAAAATAGATAAGGAAAGAAACTATATTTTACTAAAGAGTACATAGATAATGAAGTAATACCATTACTAACATATATGCACTACATTGTATAGCATCCAAATTCCTTTAGAAGTTAAGAGAGCTGAAAAAAAAAAAAAAGAGATAGCAAAACTATCCTAGTGGCTCTTAACTTTGCTTTATCAGAACTAGATCAAATCAAATAAAACAAATAAGAAAGAAAAGTTAATCCTAAAGAATGGGAGAGTGAAACAAGTCATAGACACAACTGATAATTTCATCTAAGAGAATGATAATAATGAGACAACATACTAAAATTTATTGAACACAGCCAAAGTTCTTGTTTTATATCTGTAGATGCTTACTTGCATAAAATAGAGAAAGAGAAAATAAATGAATTATACATACAACTAAAAAAGCTAGAAAAGAACAAATTAAAACACTCCAATTAAATTGAAATTGAACAAACTATTAACACAACTCCCTAATTCAAACAAATATTTAATGAATAATCAATTTTGATAATGTAAACTATTTGGAAAAATAGGCAAAGAAAGAGTCCTACTAAATTCTTTTCATGACACAGATATGGTGCTGATACCAAAATTAGATAGAGTCAAAACAGAAAAAGATTTCATTTCTTTAATCAATAGTGATTTGGAGCACCTTTTCATATGATTAGAAATGGTTTCAATCACTTCATCTACAAAGTGTCTATTCACATCCTTTGACCATTTACGAATTGAAGAATGACTTGAATTCTATAAATATGAGCCAATTCTCTATATATTTTAGAAATGAGGCCTTTATCAGAACCCTTGAATGTAAATTTTTTTCCCAGTTTATTGCTTCCCTTCCAATCTGTCTACAATGGTTTTGTTTGTACAAAAATTTTTAAATTTAATGTAATCAAAATTTTCTTTTCAACTCTTTTGAACTTAAAGATGATTCAGGACAGTTCTAATAGTCTTGTGATGGAGAGAACTATTGGCACCCAGAAAGAGGACTGCAGGGACTGAGTATGGATCACAACATAGTATTTTCACTTTTTTATTGTTGTTTACTTGCATTTTTTTTCTTTCTAATTTTTTCCTTTTTGATTTAATTTTTCTTGTGCAGCATGATAATGATATAAATATGTATAGATGAACTGTGCATTTGTAACATATATTGGATTAATTGCTGTCTAAGATGGCTCGTTTCATCACAAGACAATTGTAACTGGCCTGTATTACCTCATTGTTGAAAAGAGCCAAGTCCATCAGAATTGATCATCATATAATCTTGCTGTTGTTGTGCACAATGTTCTCCTGCTTCTACTCACTTCACTTAGCATCAGTTCTCTGAAATCATTCTGTTGACCAACTTTTAGAGAACAAGAATATGCCATAAAATTCGTATACTATAACTTATTCTTCAACTTATGAGCATCCACTGAGTTTCCAGTTCCTTGCCACTACAAAAAGAATGGCCACAAACATTTTTTGCACATGTGGGTCCCTTTCCTTCTTTTATGATCTCTTTAGGATGCAAATCCAGTAGAAACACTGCTGGGTCAAAGAATATGCATAGTTTGATAGTATAAATATGTATGCCTATATTTGATTTGCATATATTTTACTAAGCATAACATATATTGGATTACTTGCCATCTAGGGGAGGGGTTGGAGCAAGAGAGGGAAATTGGAACACAAGGTTTTGCAAGGGTCAGTGCTGAAAAATTATCTTTGCATGTGTTTTGAAAATAAAAAGCTTCAATTAAACAAAACACATTAAAAGGAAAAAAGAAAGAAGGGAGGATTTAATGAGAAAAAGAATGGGTTCTGATTTGGATTTGTTTAGTTTAAGATGTCCATCAGAAACCAGTTTGAGATGGTCAATATAGGATATAGGAGATTGGAAGTGAGAAAAGAAGCCTGGACAAGTAGATTTGAAAATCATTAGCATAAAGGTGATAATTGAAGAACTATGAAACTATTGCTTATTTATTAGTTCAGCTATACTCCTTCCGCCATCCTTGCACATGCAGTGCAAGTGTACCCAAGTGTAGGTGACCCAAGTGTAGGATTTTTAACATTTATCCTTATTCAATTTTGACTTTTTAGACTTGGATCACTGTTTTGGTTTTTTGCTTTCCTTCTGGATATTAACTTTCTCATCCAGGCTTGTCATTTCCTTAGATTTTTTTAGGAAAAGAATTTTAAAAATTAAATTAGGAATTAAAACTAAAATATTTTTTATTTATGGAATGAAACAAGCATTTCCATAATATAGTATAATAAAAAGATAATTGCACAAGAAACTGCAAATCTATTATGTGCAACTTGCTATTCCTTTTAAATATACAACAAAATTATCATGTAAATGTTAAAAAAAAAGGGGTGCTACAAACATTTTGCACTTTTTCATGATTTCTTTGGAATACAGGCCCAGTAAAGACACTGATGGATCAAAGGATATGCACAGTTCGATAATCCTTTGAGCATAGTTCCAAATTGTTCTCCAGAATGGTTGGATCAGTTCACAACTCCACCAACAATGTATTTAGTGCCCCTGTTTTTCCATATTCCCTCCTTTCAACATTCATCATTATCTGGTCCTATCATCTTAGACAATCTGAGAAGTGTATAGTGGTACCTCAAAGTTGCCTTAATTTGCATTTCTCTGATCAATAGTGACTTAGAGAATTTTTTCATTTGACTAGAAATGCTTTTTGTTAAATCTTTTGTTGTTGTCATCATTTTGTTTTTTAATAAACACAGTAGAAGCATATAAAATTCACAACTCCTACCTTAAACAACACATTTATTTTGGTTTAGATTTTCAGATGATTATAAACAGGACCATATTATGTAAATTTAACTATTTACATAGGATCATATATTTAGATTTGGAAGAGATATTTGAAATAATTTAGTCCAACCATTTCATTTAATTAGCCATCTTCCCAGGCCAGTCTTCCAACATGCTTTGAGCATCTCAGAAGACAGCTTGTTACTATTATTATGTTAAGAGATCTAGGACAACTCCAAGGGCTAGACTTTATAATACTGTTACTCATGATTCTCCACTGGTGAGCTTCCCTTTTCCATTATCCAATCAACATTAATGATATTTTTAATAACTTTTTATTGACAGAGTCCATACCTGGATATTTTTTTTTACAACATTATCCCTTGAACTCACTTCTGTTCCGACTTTTCCCCTCCCTCCCTTCACCCCCTCCCCCAGATGGCAAGCAGTCCTATACAAGTTAAATATGTCACAGTGTATCCTAGATACAATATATGTGTGCAGAACAGAACAATTCTCTTGTTGCACGGGAAGAATTGGATTCAGAAGGTAAAAATAACCTGGGAAGAAAAACAAAAATGCAAGCAGTTTACATTCATTTTCTAGTGTTCTTTCTTTGGGTGTAGCTGCTTCTGTCCATCCTTGATCAATTGAAACTGAGTTAGATCTCTTTGTCAAAGAAATGCACTTCCATCAGAATACATCCTCATACAGTATCATTGTTGCAGTATATAATGATCTCCTGTTTCTGCTCATTTCACTTAGCATCAGTAGAAATGGTTTTAATTTCTTCATCTGAAAATTGTCTGTTCATATCCTTTGACCATTTATCAACCGGAAAATGGCTTGTATTCTTATAAATTTGAATCAATATTGTATATATTATAGAAATGAAGGCTTTTTGATTAAATCATTTTACTTCCAAAACATAAGCATGAATAATTTTTCAACATTTGCCCTTGCAAAACCTTATGTTCCAAACTTCCCTCCCTTTCCTCCAAGCCCTCAACTAGATGGCAAGTAGTCCAATATATGTTAAATATGGTAAAATATGTTAAATCCAATACATATAATTTCCACAGTTACCTTGCTACACAAGAAAAATCAGATAAAAAAGGGAAAAATGAGAAAGAAAATAAAATGCAAGCAAACAACAACAAAAAGAGTAAAAATGTTATGTTGTGATCCACACCCAATTTCTACAGTTGTATCTCTATGTGTAGATGACTCTCTTCATCACAAAATCATTGGAACTGGTCTGGACCATCTCATTGTTGAAAAGAGCCATATCCATCAAAATTGATCATCATATAATCTTATTGTTTCTGTATACAATGATCTCTTGATACTACTCATTTCAGTAACATCAGTTCAGATAAGTCTCTCCAAGCCTCTCTAAAATCATCCTGCTGATCAATTCTTATATAACAATATTATTCACATACCATAAGTTATTCAGCCATTCTCCAACTTATGGGCAGCCACTCACTTTCCAGCTTCTTTCCACTACAAAAAGGGAGAAATGAAGCTTTTATCAGGATCTTTTAAAATATTTTCCCAGTTTTCAACTTCCCTTTTAATTTTGTTTGCATTGGTTTTGTTTATAGACAAGCTTTTTAATATAATCAAAATTGTTCATTTTGCATTGCATGATGTATTCTAGTTCTTCTTTGGTGACAAATTCCTTTCTTCTTCACAGAACTCAGAGGTAGACTATCCTTTGTTCTTCTAATTTGCTCTTAGTATGACTCTTTAGGTCTAAATCATGGACCCATTTCAACCCTATCTTGTTACAGGCCATTAATTGTTGATCAATGCCTGATTTCTGCCATACTATTTTCCAATTTTGCCAGAAATTTTTGTCAAATAATGAATTCTTATTCCAGAAGTTGTGGTCTTTGGGTTTACCAAACACTTGATTACTATAATCATTAACTATTATGTCTTATGAACTTAACCTATTCCACTGATCAACTATTCTATTTCTTAATCAATATCAAATGATTTTGATGACCACTTCATAATATGGCTTTAGGTCTGGTACAACTAGCTAGACCACCTTCATGTGCATTTTTCTCATTAATTCCCTTGAAATTCTTTACCATTTATTCTTCTCAGCGAACTTTGTTATTTTTTATTAGCTCTGTAAAATAATTTCTTGGGAATTTGATTGGAATGGCACTAAATAGTAGATTAATTTAGGTAGAACTGTAATTTTTATTATATTAACTCAGTCTATCCATGTGAACTTGATAATCTTCCAATTGATTAGATCTGAATTTATTTGTGTGGAAAGTGTTTTGTATTTCTATTCATATAGTTCCTGACTTTATCTTGGCTGTAGACTCCCAAATATTTTATATTATCCATTTATTTTAAATGGAATTTCACTTTATATCTCTTTTTTGCTAGACTTTCTTTATAACATATAGAAATGCTGATGGTTTATATGGATTTATTTTGTATACTGCAACTTTGTTAAAATTGTAGTGGTTTTTTAGTTAATTCTCTTGGATTTTCTAGGTATACCATCATATCATCTGCAAAGAGTGATAATTTGGTTTCCTCATGACCTACACTAATTACTTTAATTTTTTCTTTTCTTATTGCTGAAGCTAACATTTCTAATACTATCTTGAAAAGTAATGGTGATAATGGGAAGCCTTGTTTCACTCCTGATTTTATTGGAAATGGTTCTAGTCTGTCCCCATGACATATGATGCTTGCTGATGGCTTTAAATAGATGCTACTGGTCATTTTAAGGAAAACTCCATTTATTCCTATATTCTCTTGTGCTTTCAATAGGAATGGGTGTTGGATTTTGTTGAATGCTTTTCTGCATCTATTGAGATAATCATATAATTTCTGTTAATGTGGTCATTGATATAGTCAGTTATGCTAATAATTTTCCTAATGTTGAATCAGCCCTACATTCCTGGTACAAATTCTACTTGGTCATGGTATATTATCTGGGAATGACTTTCTGTGATCTTTTTGCTAACATATTATTTAAGATTTTTGCATCAATATTCATTAGGGAAATTGGTCAATAATTTTCTCTATATATATTCACCCTACTTGGTTTAGGAACCAGTAGCATATCTGTGTCATAAAAGGAATTTGGTAGGACTCCTTCTTTCCCTATTTTTTCAAATAGCTTGCATAGTATTGGAATTAATTGTTCTTTAAAAGTTTGGTAGAATTCACACATAAATCCATCTAGTCCCAGAGATTTTTTTCCTTAGGGGAATTTTCAATTTATTTTTCTAAATTGGGCCTATTTAAGTATTTTATTTTCTCTCCTGTTAATCTGAGCAATGTATATCTTTCTATGAATTCATCCATTTCACATAGATTGTCAGATTTATTGGCATACAGTTGGGCAAGATAGCTCCTAATAATTTCCTTAATTTCCTCTTCATTGGTGGAAAGTTTACCTTTTCATTTTTGATATTACCAATTTGATTTTCTTCTTTGCTTTTTCTAGTCAAATTAACTAAAGATTTATCTATGTTGTTGGGCTTTTTTTCCTCATAAAACCTATTGTTAGTTTTGTTTATTAGTTCAATAGTTTTCTTCCTTTCAATTTTATTAATCTCCTCTTCTATTTTCAGAATTTCAAATTTGGTATTTAATTGGAGATTTTTACTTTGTTCTTTTTGTAGCTTTTTTAGTTGCATGCCCAATTCATTTATCTTCTGTTTCTCTATTTTATATGAGCAAGCAGCAGGAGATGTGAAATTTTCACCAGCAATTGTTTTGGCCACATCATAAAATTTTTTATGTTATCTCATTTTTGTCATTCTTTTGGATGAAATTATCATTACATAATTTGATGTTTCACCCACTCATTCTTTAGTACTAGATCATTTAGTTTCTAATTACTTTTTGGTGTATTTTTCTCTGCTCCTTTATTAAAACATGAAAATTTTATTGCATCAAGATCTGAAAACAATGCATTCACTATTTCTCCCTTTCTGCATTTGATTTTGAGGTTTTTATGCTATAATACCTGCTCCACTCAGTGGGCTAGGCTCCATGTTTTTCCTCCCTGCCTGCACTGGCCTCCTCCCATCTGATCTGGACAAATCTTTTCTGGTGATCTTCCAGATTATCTTTGGCTAGTAATTTGTTGTACTCCCAATATTCATGGATTTTACCAGTCAAGCACTATTTTTGAGGCTGAATTTGTTAATTAGTAGTAAGGGTAGAAGGGGAGTTTAGAATTAGTGTGTATCCTCTCCACCATCTTGGCTCTGCCCCAGAATACATTTCTTAAGAGCAAGAATTGTTTCTTTTTTTTGGTTGTTTTTGTATTCCTAGTGTCTAGCATGTATTAGGCACTAGGAATATAAAAACAAAACAAAAAATGAAGATAACCTGGAAGATCACCAGAAAAGTTCTGTAAAAATCGGATGGGAGGAGGCCAGCACAGACAGGGAGGCAGAAGATGAAGCCTAGCACAATGAGTGGAATGGGGGCGGGCGTGGTCTCCACAGGTATAGAATTTTCAGGGAGGATTCTACCACAGATTGGCTGCTCTGCTTTGGTTGCAAAGCAGTAGATCAGCAGAGAAGTTATACAAATGCCAAAGGTAGAGTGTCCCCCAAAACCTCAGAGCTTAACAAGACCTGGCTACACCCACTCAGCACTGGAAGTGACTCAGCATGGAACACAGCACATCTCTACAGCTGCATTCTGCAACAAGGGGTTTTACCCAGGGCAGCCACACTTCTGCACAGCAGTGGGGCTCTTCCCAAGGCAGCCACAATTCTGCACAGGGAGGGGAGGGGGTCTCTGCCTGGGGCAGTGGAACTTCCGCAGTGTGGCCCTGCTTCCCAGAAAGAGAGCAGGTTTTCACCCCGGGAAGACTAATAGCAGACAGTCCCCAGACAAAACCTCAAAGTGGGATGTAACCTGATCACCATGACACAAGGCTCTCCTAAAAGAAATTATAAAAGATCTTAAAAGAGAGCTAGAAGAAAAATGGGGAAAGGAAAGAGAAGCTCTGCAAGAGAGTATGGAAAAGTCATATCATTCACTAAAAGAAAAATTTGATAAAGTGGAGAAAGAAAACAAATTCCTGAAATGTGAATTGGAAAAGATAAAGAACTATCAGGAAAGTAGGATTTGTGAATTGGAAAAAGAAAATAACTCAGAAAAAAAAATAGTGAAATGGAAAAAAATTCATAGAGTAAAACAACTCATTTAAAACCTCAATTGGACTTATACAAAAAGAAGTAAAAAAAGGTAATGAAGAAAACAACTCATTAAAAATTAGAACTGAACAAATAGAAATGAATGATTCTTTGAGACATCAAGAATCAGTCAAGCAAAACCAAAAAAATGAAAAAAAATGTTAAAATATATCCTTGGAAAAACAGCAGACCTAGAAAATAGATCTAAGAGAGATAATCTGAAGATTATTGGACTTCCTGGAAATTATGATGAAAAAAAGAGCCTAGACACTATTTTACAGGAAATCATCAAAGAGAACTGCTCAGATGTAATAGAATCAGAAGGTAAAATAGGCATTGAAAGAATTCATCAAACTCTTTCTGAAAGAGGTCCTAAAATAAAAACTGCAAGGAATATTGTGGCTAAATTTCAGAACTATCAGACTAAGGAAAAAATATTACAAGGAGCCAGAAAAAAATTCAAATATTGAGGAGCCACAATGAGGATCACTCAGGATCTAACTACTTGTACATTAAAGGATCAAAGGACCTGGACTCTGATATTCCCAAGGCAAAAGAACTTGGAATGTAACAAGAATAAACTACCCAGCTAAGCTAAGCATTTTCTTCCAGGAAAGAAGATGGACATGCAATGAAACAGTGAATTCCATTTGTTTCTAATAAAAAAAAAACAGTTAAACAAAAATTTGAACTTCAACTATAGGACTCAAGAGAAGAAGAAAAAGGTAAAAAGAAATCTTGAGAATTGTATTTCTGTTATGGACATACATAAATAGTGCAGGTATAATTTTCTTTTACTGATATAATATAAAAAAAAGGAAGTATAAGTGGAAAGGGGATAGTATCAGAAAAAGGGAAAGGGGGAGATAAAAAGAGGGAAATTATATCCCACAAAGAGGCAAAGGAAACCTATCATATCTGAGAGAATTTAAGGAGGGGGAGGAATATTGTGTGATTGTTACTCTCATCAGATTTAGCTCAAAGAGAAAATAATTGACATATTTGGTTTACAAAGAAACTTCTCTCACCTCATTAAAAATTGGGAGAGGAAAAGGGAAAAGCAAAAGAGTAATAAAGGAAAGGTATAAGAAAGGGGAAGGGACTCAAAGGGGATGGAAGGGATTTTAAAGAGAAAGAGCTACATGAAGCAAGTGGTGCCCATAAGTTTAATACTGAGAAGGGGATAAGGGGAGAAAGAAAAAGAAAAGCATAATATGGGGATTATAAGATGGCAGGAAATACAAAATTAATGATTTTAATCATAAATGTGAATGGGATGAACTCTCCCATAAAGCGGAGGTGGATAGCAGAGTGGATCAAAAACCAAAATCCTACAATATGTTATTTACAAGAAACTTATTTAAAGCAGGGTGATACATACAGAGTAAAAATAAAAGGCTGGAGCAGAATATATTATGCTTCAGATAAAGTCAAAAAAGCAGGGGTAGCCATCCTTAACTAAGATCAAGCAAAAGCAAAATTGATCTAATTAAAAGAGATAAGAAAGGAAACTATATCTTGCTAAAGGGTAGCACAGACAATTAAGCAATATCATACTAAACATATATGCACCAAGTGGTACAGCATTTAATTTCCTAAAGGAGAAGTTAAGAGAATTGCAAGAAAAAATAGACAGCAAAACTATAATAGTGGGAGATCTCAACCTTCCACTCTCAGAATTAGATAAATCAAACCACAAAACAAATAAGAAAGAAGTTAAAGCAGTAAATAGAATATTAGAAAAGTTAGGTATGATAGATCTTTGGAGAAAAATTAATGGAGATAGAAAGGAGTACACTTTATTCTCAGCAGTTCATGGAACCTATACAAAAATTGACCATATATTAGAACATAAAGACTTCAAAATTAAATGCAGAAAGGCAGAAATAGTAAATGCATTCTTTTCATATCTTGATGCAATAAAAACTACATTCAATTAAAAGCTAGGAATAAATAGACTAAAAAGTAATTGGAAACTAAATAATTTCATCCTAAAGAATGAACGGTTGAAACAGCAAATCATAGGCACAATAATTTCACCCAAGAGAATGATAACAATGAGACAACATACCAAAATTTGTGAAATGCAGCCAAAGTGGTAATAAGGGGCAATTTTATATCTGTAGAGGCTTACTTGAATAAAATAGAGAAAGAGATCAATGAATTGGGCTTGCAATTTAAAAAGCCAGAAAAAGCGCAAATAAAAACCTTTAATCAAATGCTAACCTTGAAATTATAAAAATTAAAAGGAGAAAGTGATAAAATTGAAAGTAAAAAAACTATTGAATTAATAAATAAAACTAAGAGTTGACTTTATGAAAAAGCCAACAAAATAGATAAACCTTTTGTAAATCTGATTAGAAAAAGAAAAGAGGAAAATCAAATTGTTAGTCTTAAAGATGAAAAGAGAGAACTTTCCATCAATGAAGAGGAAATTAAAGCAATAATAAGGAGTTACTTTGCCCAACTTTATGCCAATAAACTTGATAACCTAAGTGAAATGGATGACTACCTTCAAAAACATAGGCTTCTCAGATTAACAGAGGAGGAAGTAAATTGCTTAAATAGTCCCATTTTAGAAAAAGAACTAGAACAAGCTATTAATCAACTACCTAAGAAAAAATCCCCAGGACCAGATGTATTTATATGTGAATTCTACCAAACATTTAAAGAACAACTAACTCCAATGTTATATAAACTATTTGAAAAAATAGGGAATGAAGGACTCTTAACAAATTCCTTTTATGACTCAGATATTGTACTGATACCTAAATCAGGTAGCTTGAAAACAGAGAAAGAAAATTATAGACCAATCCCCATAATGAATGTTGATGCTAAAATCTTAAAGAAAATATTAGCAAAACGATTACAGAAAATAATCCCCAGGATAATACACCATGATCAAGTAGGTTTTATACCAGGACTGCAGGGCTGCTTCAATATTAGCAAAATTATTAGCGAAATTGACTATATCAATAACCAAATTAACAAAAACCATATGATCATCTCAATAGATACAGAAAAAGCATTTGATAAAATCCAACATCCATTCTATTAAAAACACTTGAGAGTATAGAAATAAATGGATTTTTCCTTAAAATATTCAATAACACCTATTTAAAACCATCAGTAAGCATCATATGTAATGGGGATAAACTGGAACCATTCCCAGTAACATCCAGAATGAAACCAGGTTATTCACTATCACCATTACTATTCAGTATCGTATTAGAAATGCCAGTTTTGGCCATAAGAGTTGATAAAGAGATTAAAGGAATTAGAGTAGGTAATGAGAAAACCAAATTATCATTTTTTGCAGGTGATATGATGGTATACTTAAAGAACTCCATATATTCTACTAAAAAGCTATTAGAAATAATCCACAACTTTAGCAAAGTTTCAGGATACAAAATAAACCCACATAAATCATCAGAATTCTTATATATCACTAACAAAATCCAACAGTTAGAAATACAAAGAGAAATTCCATTTAAAGTTATTACCAATAGTATAAAATATTTGGGAGTCTATTTGCAAGGGAAAGACAGGAACTATATGAGCAAAACTACAAAACACTTTCCACACAAATAGAGTCAGGTCTAAACAATTGAAAAATATTAAGTGCTCTTGGATAGGTCAAGCAAATATAATAAAGATGACAATGCCACCTTGTGATGACCGCGTATTTAAAATCAGCCAGAGTCAGGAATCCAGGTTAAGGGAAACATCTTCAATCTTTATTGAAGTGAAGAGGTGAAAAAAGGGTTGTAATAGCAATATGGGCAAGAAAGATTGCGATAACAATATGGGCAGCTACAACAGGAAGCCAGCTAGCAGAGGGAGATCTGAGCTGAAGGGCCGTCACAATGGCATTGCGAGCAGCTGTGGCAAGACGTCAGCCAGCAGTCTCTCCTTCCACTTCTCTTTCCACTCCCTTGCCTCAACCCACCAAAAACATCATTTCCTATACAATACATCAGGACTTGCACAAAGAGTGGGTGGGGCCATTCTTTCTCCAAGCATATATATATTAATAGAGTATGGTCCAATTATTATTTAGCCTCACATGCTTGGGACCTCAGTGCATCAACTCGAGCCTCAGCCCATTACACCATCTAAACTTATCTATGCATTTAGTGCTATACCAATCAGACTCCCAAAAAATTATTTTAATGACCTAGAAAAAATAACAACAAAATTCATCTGGAAGAACAAAAGGTCAAGAATTTCAAGGGAACTAATGAAAAAAAAAAAATCAAATGAAGGTGATCTAGCTGTAGCAGATCTAAAACTATATTTATAGTTTTATAAATAAAGTGGTGGTCACCAAAACCATTTCATATTGGCTAAGAAATAGACTAGTTGATCAATGGATTAGGTTAGGTTAATAAGACAAAATAGTCAATAACTTTAATAATCTAGTGTTTGACAAAACCAAAGACCCCAGCTTTAGGCATAAGAATTCACTGTTAGACAAAAACTGATGGAAGAATTGGAAATTTATATGGCAGAAACTAGGCACTGACCCACACTTAACATCGTACACCAAGATAGGTCAAAATGGGTTCATTATCTAGGCATAAAAAATGAGATTATAAATAAATTAGAAGAACATACGATAGTTTATTTCTCAGACCTGTAGAGCAAGAAGGAATTTGTGACCAAAGAAGAACTAGAGATCATTATTGATAACAATATAGAAAATTTTGAATATATCAAATTAAAAAGATTTTGTGCAAACAAAACTAATGCAGGCAAGATTAGAAAGGAAACAATAAACTGGGAAAACCTTTTTACAATTAAAGGTTCTGATAAAGGTCTCATTTCCAAAATATATGGAGAATAGACTCTAATTTATAAGAAATCAAGACATTCTCCAATTGATAAATGGTCAAAGGATATGAACAGACAATTTTCAGATGAAGAAATTGAAACTATTTTTAGCCACATGAAAAGATGCTCCAAATCATTATTAATCAGAAAAATGAAAATTAAGACCACTACACACCTCTCATATTGGCTAGGATGATAGGAAAAGATACTGCTGAATGTTGGAGCATAGGTGGGAAAACTGGGACACTGATACACTGTTGGTGGAATTGTGAATACATCCAGCCATTCTGGAGAATAATTTGGAACTATGCTCAAAAAGTTATCAAACTGTGCATATTAGAAATGACAGACCTTTAGAGAAAATTGAATGGGAATAGAAAGGAATATATTTTCAGAAGTATATAGCACCTACACAACACAATATACCATATAATAAGACAAAAAACCCTCAAAATCAAATATAAAA
Organism: Antechinus flavipes; assembly: GCF_016432865.1. Classification (NCBI taxonomy): domain Eukaryota; kingdom Metazoa; phylum Chordata; class Mammalia; order Dasyuromorphia; family Dasyuridae; genus Antechinus; species Antechinus flavipes. The sequence goes on from NC_067398.1 coordinate 320,224,652, forward strand.
AGGCAGGAATGTTTGATATGTTCTTTTGAAATCATAAAGCAATAAAAATTACATTAAATGAAAGGAAGTGGGAAAAGATTAAAAATTAATTGGAAACAAAATAATCTAATCTTAAAGAATAAGTGCATCAAAGAACCATTAATAAAAACAATAAATAATTTTATCAAAGAAAATGACAATAATGAGACAGCATATCAAAATTCACGGGATACAGCCAAAATAGTATTTAGAGGAAATTTATTTCTCTAAATTTTTACATCAACAAAATGGAAATAAAAATGTTAAATGAAGATATGCAACTGAAAGAACTTGGGGAAAAAATCCCCAATTGACCTCAAATTAAAAATACTAAAAATCAAAAATGAGATTAATGACTAAATTAAAATAACTATTGAAATAATAAATATCTAGGAGCCTGCTTTATGGAAAATCCTATATATATATATATATATATATATATATATATATATATATATATATATATTATATATATATATATATAAAGTAATTGGTTAATTTGTTTTTTTTTAAAGAAAAGAAAGAAGAAAACCAAATAAATATCCATTATCAAAACTGAAAAGAGTGAAATCGCCATCAATGAAGTAGAAATTAAAGCAATAATTAGGAGATATTTTGCCCAAATATATGTGAAATAAATCTGACATAACGAACAAAATTAATGAATGTTTATGAAAATAAAATTGCCTAGATTAACAGATCAGGAAATAGAATGGCTAAATAAATATATCTTAGGAAAAGAAACTAAGCAAGTGATTAACAAATTCTCAAGGAAAAAATTCACAGGACCATAGTGAATTCTACTAAATAATTAAAGAATAATTAATTTTAAAAATATATAAAATATTTGGAAAAACAGGTGAAGTCCTGCCAAACTCCTTTTTTAAGTACAAAAGTGTTGTTGACACATAAACAAGGAAGAGGGAAGAGGGAAAATTGGTGTGTGTGTGTGTGTGTGTGTGTGTGTGTGTGTGTGTATGTAGATTAGAGAAAGAAAATTATAGTCCTATTTACTAATGAATATTGATGCAAAAACTTTGAACTAGCTAGTCATTCAAATGCAAGGTTGGTTTAATATTTGGAAAATCATCAATATAATTGACTGCATCAATAGGAAAACCAAGAGGAACCATGTGACTATTTCAATAAATGTTGAAAAAGCTTTTGACAAAATACAGTTAAAAAACTAGAACGCATAGGAATAAAGAGAGCATTCCTTAAAATGATAAGCAATATCCATCTTAAATCATCTACAATCATTATCAGTGTTGGGATAGGCTAGAAGACTTCCAATAAGATTAGAAGTGAAGCAAGGATGCCCATTATCACCAACATTATTTAATATTATACTTGAAATATTAGTTTTAGTGATGTGATGAAAAAATTGAAATAATTATAACAATGAAGAAACAAAATTATAACTATTTGCAGACAACATACAGACTTCTAGAGCATCAACTAAAAATCATTTGAAATAATTAACTACTTTAGCAAAGTTGCAGGATATAAAATAAATCCACATAAATCAACATTTTTTCATAAGACCAATAAAATCTAACAGCAAGAAATAGAAAAAGAAATTCCATTTAAAACAAAAGTAAACAATATAAAATATTTAGAAGTCTGCTTAAAAAACACTTTTCACACAAATAAAATTGGATCTAAACAATTGAAAAAGTATCGATTGTTCATGTGTGGGCTAAGCTAATATAATAATATAATAAAAATGACAAACCTGTCGAAACTAGTTCAGTGTAATACCAATCAAAATACAAAAAAAAAGCCTAGAAAAATAATAGCAAAATACATCTGAAAGAACAAAATGTCAAGAATATCAAATTAATGGGAAAAAAACACAAAAGAAGGTGGCTTAGTAATACAAGATCTCAAATTATATTATAAAGTAATAATCATCAAAACTATATGGTATTGGCCAAGAAATAGTTATAGATTATGGCAAAGTCTTGGTACACAGATATGGTAATTAATGAAAAAACTAAACTAATGTTTGATAAACCAAAGACCTCAGTTTGAGGGATAAGAACTCACTATTTCACAAATGCTGCTGAGAAAATTGAAAATAAGAAGCAAGTTATGTATAGACCTATATCTTACACTATATACAAGACAAGATAATCAAATGAAAATAACATGGAATATTTTACCTGTCAGACCTATGAAAAAGGGAAAATTTCATAATCAAACAAGAAACAAAGTACACTATAAAATACAAATAGATAATTTTGGTCATATTAAATTTAAAAGTTAAATTAGGAAATTAGATTATGGGGGCAGCTAGGTGGTGCAGTGGATAGTGCATCAATCCTGAAATCAGGAGGACTTGAGTTCAAATCTGGTCTCAGACACTTAATACTTCCTAGCTGTGTGACCCTAGGCAAGTCATTTAACCCCAATTACCTCAGGAAAAAAAGAAAAATAAAAAAATAAAATTAGATTACAAGGAAAAGAGAAAACTGGAAAACAGTCTTTACAAGTGTCTCTGATAAAGGCCTCAGGTCTCAAATATTTAGAGAACTAAATTTATATTTTAAAAAAGTCATTCCTCAACTAATACATAACAAAAGAATATAAACAAGTAGTTTTCAGAAGAAGAAATCCAAGCTATCTATAAATCAATTTTGATACTAGAAGTGCAAATTGAAAGATCTCTAAGACACCACATCGTACATATCAAATTGGCCTATGTAACCAAAAAAAAAAAAAAAAAAAGGAAAGTGATAAATGTTGGAGAAGATGGGAGAAAATGTGGATTCTAGTTGCTGGAGTTCTGAAGTGATCCAACCATGCTGAAGAGCAATTTGAAATTGCATATAAAGAGCAACCAAATTATGTGTACCCTTTGACCCAGCAATACCATTACTAGGTCTGTCTCCCAAAGAGATCATTTGAAAAAGGAAAGGGACCTACATGTGCAAAAATATTTATAGTAGTCCTTTTGTGTTGATTGGAAAAATATTGGAAATTGCGGGAATGCCTATAATTGGGAGTGACTGAACAAGCTGTAGTATATAAATGTAATGGAATGTTATGCAATAAGAAATAAACCAATTTCAGAAAAACCTAGAAAAATTTGCACAAACTGATGCAAAATAAGATTAGCCGAACCAGGAAAATATTGTACACAGTATCAACAGCATTGTGTGATGATCAACTAGGATTGACTCAACCCTTCTCAATACAGTGATCCAAGATGAGTACAAAGGACTCACAAAGGAAAATGGTATCCATCACCAGAACTGATGATCTGAAGACACATCAAAGGATATTTTTTCATTTGCTTTATTCTTTCTTGTGCCTTTTTCTATTTAATTTGTTTCTCCTTTCACAAACATTAATTTGGAATTATATTTTACATGATAAAACATTCTAAACTAAAGCAAACTGCCCATCATGTTTGGAAAGGGGACAGAGAGGTAATAAAAGAAGAAGGAAGACATATTTGGAATTGAAAATCTTGTAAAAATGAATGCTAAAAATGTTCTTGACATGTATCTGAGGGAAAATAAAATACTTAAAATCTAAATGAAATGTTGAAATTGTGAACTGGTCTAAGTATATATTTGTTTTTCTTTCTGTGTGTCTCGGTCTCTGTCTCTCTATTTTTCTCTATGTATGTGTGTCTCTCTCTGTCTCTTTCTCTCTGTCTTTCTCTGTGTATGTGTATCTTTCTCTGTCTCTGTCTCTGTCTTTCTCTGTGTATGTGTGTCTCTGTCTCTCTCTGTGTCTCTGTCTCTCTATATAGATATAAATATATATCACTAGGTTTATATTTCAAATAAATCAGAGAAAAGGGAAAAAGACTTTTTTGTTCAAAATATTCATTTGGGGTGATAAAGCATTGGAAATTTCAGGAATGTCCATCATTAGAGGAATGGCTAAACAAGTTGTGTTATATCATTGTGATGGAACACTATTGGTCTATTTTTTTTAATGATGAGTAATATAGCTTCAGAAATATTCCAGAAATTTTATATGAGCTGATGATAAATTAAGTAAGCTGAATCTTGGTAGCATTGTATACCATGACAACTGTATCATAACAATGTTTAACTGTGAATGACTTACCTATTCTTATCACGATAGTGATTCAAAATAATTCCAAAGTTACTCATAATGAAAATGCTGTATACTTCCAGAGAAAAAACAGAAAAATTCTGAGTAGAAATTGAAGCATTTTTTCTACTTTCCCTGGCTTGTGTTTGTGTATTTTGCAACATAATATGGAAATAAGTTTTGCATGATTTCACATGTATAAACAATATCATACTGCTTGTCTTCCCAAGGGATAAGAGAAGGGGGAGAAAAAGAAAACATTTTGAAACTCAACATTTTTAAAACTGAATATTAGAAAAATTTTAATGTAATTGGGAAACATTTGATGAAATAAAAAAGGATCCTGTATGATCCTCTTGTGCCCTAAGTACTTATGCTCTTGATTAAGACCTGTAACTAACAGTTGAAAGGTTTGCTATTTTCTCTTACCTACCTGAACACAATAAAGTTTAAAGGAAACTGGTACAGTCAATAAGGAATTGACTTTGAAGCCAAGAAAACCATACTTCACATTTTACATCTAACAAACATTTATGATATGACTCAGGACCTCTTAGTGTCCCAGGAAACTGGCTATAAGTTATAAAAAATAAAATCACAGGACTAAACAGATCTATCACATGTCTGTTTGTATAATTTCTATTATCTGTTATTTATCATCTATCTCTATTATCTTTCTAGCAGTCATTGTCTATCATCTATCATCTGCTTTCTATTTCTATCATACTTCTGCCTTTCCATTATCTCTCCACCATCTATGTATGTATGTATGTATCTACCAATCTTCTATTACATACTATATTGTATAAATACATATTTTGCTATAATTGATTAGTTATTTTTCAGTTATGTTGGACTCAGTGATAAAATTTGAAGTTTTTTTTTTTTTTTTTTGAAAAAGATACTTAAGTGGTTTGTCATTTTCTTCTCCGGTTTATTTTACAAATGAGGAACCTGAGACAGATAGGATTATGTAATTTACTCAGTCATACAGTTAATGACTGAACCTGGATTTGAATTCAGGTAGAAGAGTTTTCTTAATTCCAGGTCTGATGAGTTTTCTTAATTCCAGGTCGGGTAGCAAAAAAGATCTAGCTGCCCATATATATTTTATGTGTGCATATATACATATCCATGAATATATTTATATATATATATATATATATATATATATACATATATATATATATCCATCTATCTATCTGTTTATCTATCAATATTTTCTCTAACTATTGTTTTAATTCCCCATTTCAATTAGTCTTGTCTTTTTTCATAAAATTATTGAGATCATGCATGCCAACCTTACAATAAAATGTCAGCATTTGTTGGCATTACTATACTTCTCATCTCCATGTATTATCTCCTTGACTTCCTCCATTTGTGGATAAAGAGCTCCCCTTGGAGTTAAGAAGCCTGGATTTAAGACCAACCTATAACACAGACTGAGTTGTTTGAATCTGGGTAAAGTCACTTAACTTCTCAGTGTTAAAGTCTATGCTCTAAGATTACAAATTGCAGAACAGTTGCCCAGCTGCTTTGGGAGAAAGATTTTCTTTACTGGGGAAACTCTCAAGGTTAATGAAAACATAAGTCCATATAAAAATTATTCTGCAAACTTAAAAAAGCTAAGCTTCCCTTTGCCATTTTACTTATCCTGATTCTCCATTTCTGTTTATTGAGTTGGCAGTTGTCCTTTGTTTTCAAAAATGGCATTTGTTACTTCCGGCCAAGATGGCGGAGAGGAAATACACTTCTGTGTAATCTCCGTGTTTTTCTCTCACTATTCATTTCATTTCATGCCTCTGAATTAATGCTCGACTGAAAAAAAACCATACAATTACTTACCAAGAGAAACCATCCTTGAGACTCGTCAAGAAAGGTCTGTTTTTGCGCGAGGGCGGGGACGGTATTTGGAAGCAGTCTGCGGGCAGCAGCTGCAGCGAGAGCACAGATAGCAGCTCAGAACCGGGTAGAGCGGAGAGGGGGTAGGACGCGATCGCAGCCGTCTCTGCGGTGAGAGCTTTGCTATAGGAGCAAGTCAGCAGCCCAGCAGAGAAGCTAAAAAAACCGGGGGTGAAGAATACAATCCCAAACAGCTGGAGTCTCTCGGGACCTGGCCACCCCTCCCCCACAGTGTCTTAGCCCGCTCGGATCTCAGAGCGCTCGGATCTCAGCGGGCAGGCGCCATAGCACAGTAGGACCCGTGCCTCACGAATACCCTGCCCCTCCCCCAAAGAAAGCAGCCTCCATTTAAGGGGTTTTTTTCCTTCTGTTTCTTTGATAGTTTGTCTTTGATAAATAGACAGAATGAGCAAGAAACTGAAAAAGAATTTAACCCTGGACAGCTTTTATACAGATAAAGAGCAGACTCCAAACCCTGAGGAGACTAAAAACAAACAGTCCCCAGGTGAATCCCCGAAGGAGGAGACCTTATGTCCCTCAGCACAGATGAATCTCATGGAGGAAATTAAAAAGGCTCTCACAAGGGAGCTAGAAGAAAAATGGGAAAAGGAGAGGGAGGCTCTGCAAAAGGAGAGGGAGGCTTGGCAAAAGAGCCTGGAGAAGTCAGTTAAAGAGAGAGTGGATAAAGAAACCAAATCCTTGAAAAATAGGATTAGTGAACTGGAAACAGAAAACAGCTCTCTAAAAAACAAAATTGGCGAAATGGAAAAAAATTCCACAGAACAAAAGAACTCAATTGGACAATTAGAAAAAGATCTTAAAAAAGTGAGTGAAGAAAATACCTCACTGAAAATCAGGGTCGAACAATTGGAATTGAATGACTCGAGGAGACAAGAAGAATCAGTCAAGCAAATCCAAAAAAAATCAAACAATGGAAAAGGATGTGAAATACCTTCTGGGGAAGACAACAGACCTGGAAAACAGATCCAGGAGAGACAACCTGAGAATCATCGGACTTCCAGAAAAGTATGATGAAAAAAAAAGCCTGGACACTATCTTCCAGGAAATTATCAAAGAGAACTGCCCAGAAGTCATAGAAACAGAAGGTAAAATAGACATTGAAAGAATTCATCGATCCCCTACTGAAAGGGATCCTAAAATCAAAACACCAAGGAATATAGTGGCCAAATGCCAGAACCCTCAGGCAAAGGAAAAAATACTGCAAGCGGCTAGAAAAACCCAATTCAAGTATCAAGGAGCCACAATAAGGATCACCCAGGATCTGGCAGCATCCACATTAAAGGATCGAAGGGCCTGGAATATGATATTCCGAAAGGCTAAGGAACTTGGTATGCAACCAAAAATAACTTACCCAGCGAGATTGAGCATCTTTTTCCAGGGAAGAAGACGGACATTCAACGAAATAAGCGAATTTCATCTATTTCTGATGAAAAAGCCAGAACTTAACAAAAAATTTGATCTACAAGCACAGAACTCAAGAGAAATCTAAAAAGGTAAAGATTAATCTTGGGAACTATATTTCGGCTGTAAAGATGTATAAAGAATACATGTATACCTTGTTCTAGAAACTAGTTGTGGAAAGGACATTGTACTAGAAAAAAGGGAAAGTGGGGGTACTACATTTCATGAAGAGGCAAAGAAAACCTAGTATATCTGAGAGAAAGAATGGAGAGGAATGAAAATAGTGAGTATTTTACTGCTTTAAGAATTGGCATTAAGAGAAGAATTTTAGACATATTCAATCTATGGTGAAACTTCTCCCACCTCATTGAAAAGTGAGAAGGGAAAAGTGAAAAAGGAAGGAATAAGCTAAGTGGAAGGGAATACGGTAACTGGGAGGGAAAGGGGCAAGTTGGGGGGGGGGACTCTAAGGGGGGGGAGGGATACTGAAAAAGGGAGGGCTGTGAGAAGCAAGGGGAGCTCACAAGCTTAATACTGGGAAGGGGGGTAAGGGAGGGGGTAAGGAAGTAAGAAGGGAGAAAAGCATAAACCGGGGTTAACAAGATGGCAAGTAATACAGAATTGGTCATTTTAACCATAAATGTGAACGGGGTAAACTCCTCTATAAAGAGGAAGCGGTTAGCAGAATGGATTAAAAGCCAGAATCCTACAATATGTTGTATACAGGAAACACACCTGAAGCGGGGTGATACATGCAGGTTAAAGGTAAAAGGTTGGAGCAAAATCTACTATGCTTCAGGTGAAGCCAAAAAAGCAGGGGTAGCCATCCTGATCTCAGATCAAGCTAAAGCAAAAATTGATCTAATCAAAAGAGATAAGGAAGGGCACTATATCTTGCTAAAGGGTAGAATGAATAATGAAGAAGTATCTATATTAAATATATATGCACCAAGTAGTGTAGCATCTAAATTCCTAAAAGAGAAATTAAGAGAGCTGCAAGAAGAAATAGACAGTAAAACTATAATAGTGGGAGATCTCAACCTTGCACTCTCAGAATTAGATAAATCAAACCACAAAATAAATAAGAAAGAAGTCAAAGAGATAAATAGAATACTAGAAAAATTAGATATGATAGATCTCTGGAGAAAATGTAATGGGGACAGAAAGGAGTACACCTTCTTTTCAGCAGTTCATGGAACTTATACAAAAATTGATCATATATTAGGACATAAAAACCTCAAACTCAAATGCAGTAAGGCAGAAATAGTGAATGCATCCTTTTCAGACCATGATGCATTGAAAATTACATTCAATAAAAAGCCACAGGAAAGTAGACCAAAAAATAATTGGAAACTAAATAATCTCATACTAAAGAATGATTGGGTGAAACAGCAAATTATAGACATAATTAATAACTTCATCCAAGAAAATGATAATAATGAGACATCATACCAAAATGTATGGGATGCAGCCAAAGCGGTAATAAGGGGAAATCTCATATCTCTAGAGGCCTATTTGTATAAAATAGAGAAAGAGAAGGTCAATGAATTGGGCTTGCAACTAAAAATGCTAGAAAAGGAACAAATTAAAAACCCCCAATCAAACACTAAACTTGAAATTCAAAAAATAAAAGGAGAGATCAATAAAATTGAAAGTAAAAAAACTATTGAATTGATTAATAAAACTAAGAGTTGGTTCTATGAAAAAACCAACAAAATAGACAAACCCTTAGTAAATCTGATTAAAAAAAGGAAAGAGGAAAATCAAATTGTTAGTCTTAAAAATGAAAAGGGAGAACTCACCACTAACGAAGAGGAAATTAGAGCAATAATTAGGAGTTACTTTGCCCAACTTTACGCCAATAAATTCGACAACTTAAATGAAATAGAAGAATTCCTCCAAAAATATAGCTTACCTAAACTAACAGAGGAAGAAGTAAATATCCTAAACACTCCTATCTCAGAAAAAGAAATAGAACAAACTATCAATCAACTCCCTAAGAAAAAAACCCCAGGACCAGATGGATTTACATCTGAATTCTATCAAACATTTAAAGATCAATTAACTCCAATGCTAAATAAACTATTTGAAGAAGTAGGGATTGAAGGAGTCCTACCAAACTCCTTTTATGACACAGATATGGTACTGATACCTAAACCAGGTAGGCTGAAAACAGAGAAAGAAAATTATAGACCAATCTCCCTAATGAATATTGATGCTAAAATCTTAAATAAAATATTAGCAAAAAGATTACAGAAAATCATCCCCAGGATAATACACTATGACCAAGTAGGATTTATACCAGGAATGCAGGGCTGGTTCAATATTAGGAAAACTATTAACATAATTGACTATATCAACAACCAACCAAACAAAAACCATATGATCATTTCAATAGATGCAGAAAAAGCATTTGATAAAATCCAACAGCCATTCCTAATAAAAACACTTGAGAGCATAGGAATAAAAGGACTTTTCCTTAAAATAGTTAGGAGCATATATTTTAAACCTTCAGTAAGCATCATATGCAATGGGGAAAAACTGGAACCTTTCCCGGTAAGATCTGGAGTGAAGCAAGGTTGCCCACTATCACCATTATTATTCAATATTGTATTAGAAACACTGGCCTCTGCAATAAGAGTCGAGAAAGAGATTAAAGGAATTAGAGTAGGCAATGAGGAAACCAAACTATCACTCTTTGCAGATGATATGATGGTATACCTAGAAAACCCCAGAGATTCTACTAAAAAGCTATTAGAAATAATTCATAATTTTAGCAAAGTAGCAGGATACAAAATAAATCCCCATAAATCCTCAGCATTCTTATACACCACCAATAAAAGCCAAGAGCAAGAGATACAAAGAGAAATTCCATTCAAAATAACTGTTGATAGCATAAAATATTTGGGAATCTACCTACCAAAGGAAAGTCAGGAATTATATGAGCAAAATTACAAAAAAGTTTTCACACAAATAAAGTCAGACTTAAATAATTGGAAAAATATTAAGTGCTCTTGGATAGGCCGAGCAAATATAATAAAGATGACAATACTCCCTAAACTAATCTATTTATTTAGTGCTATACCAATCAGACTTCCAAGAAAATATTTTAATGATTTAGAAAAAATAACAACAAAATTCATATGGAACAATAAAAAGTCGAGAATCTCAAGGAATTAATGAAAAAAAAATCAAATGAAGGTGGTCTAGCTGTACCTGATCTAAAATTATATTATAAAGCAGCAGTCACCAAAACCATCTGGTATTGGCTTAGAAATAGATTAGTTGATCAGTGGAAAAGGTTAGGTTCACAAGACAGAATAGTCAACTATAGCAATCTAGTGTTTGACAAACCCAAAGATTCTAAATTTTGGGATAAGATTTCATTATTTGATAAAAACTGCTGGGATAACTGGAAATTAGTATGGCAGAAATTAGGCAAGGACCCACACTTAACACCACATACCAAGATAAGATCAAAATGGGTCCATGACCTAGGCATAAAGAACGAGATTATAAATAAATTAGAGGAACATAGGATAGTTTATCTCTCAGACTTGTGGAGGAGAAAGAAATTTGTGACCAAAGATGAACTAGAGACCATTACCAAGCACAAAATAGAAAATTTTGATTATATCAAATTAAAAAGCCTTTGTACAAACAGAACGAATGCAAACAAGATTAGTAGGGAAGTAACAAACTGGGAAAACATCTTTACAATTAAAGGTTCTGATAAAGGCCTCATTTCCAAAATATATAGAGAACTGACTCAAATTTATAAAAAATCAAGCCATTCTCCAATTGATAAATGGTCAAAGGATATGAACAGACAATTTTCAGATGAAGAAATTGAAACTATTACCACTCACATGAAAGAGTGTTCCAAATCACTATTGATCAGAGAAATGCAAATTAAGACAACTCTGAGATATCACTACACTCCTGTCAGATTGGCTAAGATGACAGGAAAAAACAATGATGAATGTTGGAGGGGATGCAGGAAAACGGGGACATTGATGCATTGTTGGTGGAGTTGTGAACGAATCCAGCCATTCTGGAGAGCGATCTGGAATTATGCCCAAAAAGTTATCAAACTGTGCATACCCTTTGATCCAGCAGTGTTTCTATTGGGCTTATACCCCAAAGAGATACTAAAAAAGGGAAGGGGACCTGTATGTGCCAAAATGTTTGTAGCAGCCCTGTTTGTAGTGGCTAGAAACTGGAAAATGAATGGATGCCCATCAATTGGAGAATGGCTGGGTAAATTGTGGTATATGAATGTTATGGAATATTATTGACCAGCAGGATGAATACAGAGAGGCTTGGAGAGACCTACATGGACTGATGCTAAGTGAGATGAGCAGAACCAGGAGATCATTATACACTTCGACAACGATATTGTATGAGGATGTATTCTGATGGAAGTGGATTTCTCTGACAAAGAGACTTAACTGAGTTTCATTGGAGAAATGATGGACAGAAACAGCTACACCCAAAGAAGGAATACTGGGAAATGAATGTGAACTATTTGCATTTTTGATTTTCTTCCCGAGTTATTTTTACCTTCTGAATCCAATTCTCCCTGTGCAACAAGAGAACTGTTTGGTTCTGCAAATATGTATTGTATCTAGGATATACTGCAACATGTTTAGCATATATAGGACTGCTTGCCATCCTGGGGGGGGGGGAGGAGGGAGGGAGGGGAAAAAACGAAACATAAGTGATTGCAAGGGATAATGTCGTGTAGAAATTATCCTGGCATGGATTCTGTCAATGCGAAGTTATTATTAAATAAAATAAAATTTATTATAAAAAAAAAAAAAAGTAATAATCACCCAAATGCAAAAAAAAAAAAAAAATGGCATTTGTTGGGTAAGATAACATTGAATGCCTGATAGGCCAAAAGCCTAATACTAGTGTATTCAGAAGCAACTGTCTTTTTTTTTTAAACAGACCATACTCTATCCTTTCTTTCCCTTTCATCCTCCTCCTAGCTATACTTCCTACTCAAAATCAAGACTGTTAAGATTCCATGTCTTTGTCAAGAGATAAATTACAAACATAGAAATTTAAGATTACAGTCTGGAAACATTTCTATGATTTTGCATTTCTGAGAAATAATTACAGATCAATAATCATTCCCTGTCTCATGCTTTATCCCTCTAACCTCCACATCTTTTTTTCAGTGAAGTCTTTATTAAGCCCTTACTATGTGCCAAACTGGACACTTAAGTTTCCCTAAAAACTGATTAGGTCATAGAACATTTTATATAGGGAGACATATTATATGCATATTAATCAATCAATAAGCATTTGTTGAGTACTTCCATAGTCAAGGCACTGTGCTAGACATGATGAATACAAAGTACAGACTATACAGAATACAAAATACAAAGTACAGACTAATCTTTGCCCTCAAGGAGTTCACAATGTAACAAATAACATACTATTTGTACTTTTAATATGAGTTGTAGGGGATAGAACACTAGGCCTGGAATTAGGAAGATCTTAATTCAGTCTCTTCCTCCTAAACCAATTGGGTAATTCTGGGTTGCTTATTTAATATTTCTCTTACATTGGTTTCCTCATCTGCAAAATGAGATCCACATTATCCTATCTATCATATGGCTATTGTGAGAGTTTAAAAAGACAGTATATTTAAAGCATTTTGCAAACTTTAATATAGTTAAGTGAATTGTTCTTATTATCATTATTATTCACTATTTATTCTTAGATAAATTAAATAGAGAAACCTAACATTAATTCTAGCTGCTGCTGACATTTTGTGTGAAGCAGTGGGGTCTGCTAGTAGTTACAATACAAAGTATGTCTCCTTGATTATGAAGAATCCAACTTAGACAGACACCTGCAAACCAAATGATCTCTGCTATAGCCATTGCCACCAGGTCCTCTTTGTTAGTCACACTACATCATGGAAAACATATTTCTATTTCCTCTGAGTATGAGAGGTAATTTCATTGCTATGCTTGCTCAGTCTTCCTCAAAGCAGGGAATGGTATAATATCTGTTCCCGACCTTTAAAGAACCATTCTTTTTTTTCTTTTTCTTTCTTTTATTTTAACCTAAAATTTCAAACTTGACCTTTGACATAAAAGTTCAGTGTTTCACTCATTTGTGTGGAAAATAGTCTTCAATCAGAGGAAGTCTAGATGTTCTCTATTTAGAAAGGCCTTGGTCTGATTCAGATGCTGCCCTATTTATAATTATTTTGTATTTGTTTGACATGGTGCAAATGCAACTAACTTCAAATGAGAGCCAGTAAACCAGTAAATTGTTTTGCTCCTTGGCTGTTCGAAGCATGCTAAGAATGTTAGAACACATTGCCAGCAAAACTAACTAGAAGCATCAGCTGCAAAATTTAGAACAAGTTTTTTTTTTAAGATATTAGATATTAACACCTTCTTTTTCTTCTTAGAAGATGAGTTCATCCTATTTAATATGCATTAGAAACAATCTATTCATTTGATGAAAGGTTTTTCAAGGCATGAATAAAGGGACAAGCTGGTTGTCTGTAGGAGCAATTAACAGAAGCACATAAAGTCTATTTCAGTGGCCTATTTTCTCAGGCCAGCATTCAGTGTAATTATCCACATTAGAGGAATTTTTTGAGATAGAAGAGAAGGTCATAAGTCAAAGGGAGCTGAAGTTCACACTGGGGAATTTAACTAACTGTTTGGTTTTAATAATTCTCCATCAAACACTCTCTACCGTATCAGAAGGAATCATTTCTGTGCTAACCTCTGAGAGCCTTCAGTTTTTCTGGTTTCCTGGACATAAGATAAAAACATGGGCATTATTTCCCACTCAGCTATTCCTACATTTTTAGGCTCTCTATCTGAAGTGATAATACTAATTAAATTCTTATTAAAGGATGAATCACTATCCAAACCATGAGCATTCCTATGAATGCCAAATGCTATGGATCTCAAAACAAAATTCTGTGGTTAAGACCTGGACCTGAAATAGAAGTATAACCTGAGATACAGAAATTTACAAGCCAAAAACAGTGTATAAAAATCTGAAACATGTCATTTGGGATGGAAAGATGCCACTTTTGACATTGATATATGATTTTGCATAAATGCAGTATCTAGGAGCCCATCAAGAAAATTTTAAATTCCAAGAGATTTTAGTTGTGTGTGTATAAAGCAACTAATCAATAAATAAACATTTATTAAGTACCTACTATCTGCCTTCTATGTATATTGTGCTAAGCTTGAAACATGATATAAAATAAACATGTATGTATAAATGTGTGCATATGTGTAGATACTTGGATATGTAAATTATATACCTATCTATATATATATGTACATTACATAAATACATTCAGTAGAACAATGTACTATTAAGTGAGAATGCATATTATCTATGAGATTTTCCCAGAAATGCAACATTCCCTCCTAGAATACTGAAACACAGGCTTAGCTTCACTGCACACTGAAACTGCCTTTATTACACTGGTAAAAGAGACCAATCTTTTTCTTAGATTAGATTTTTAGATTCAGATGGACTTTTTTTTTCCTAGATATTTTAGATCTGCAATCAAAAGCCTAAGAGAGAAAGAAATAGAGATTTTTCATTGTTCCTATTATATTTATAATGGAATGAAATAAACTTGTGGCCAATTTCACTAGGATTCAATTGGTATTTATGTAAGAGATGTCATGAAACATGTCTGCAACTAATGTACTAAGTAGGGGCTAAAATCAACCAGTTTGAAGGACTTTAACCATGCTGTGAAAATCTTACTCCTAGGGTGAATGAACTGATTTTTTAATGAAGAAAGGACTTTTACCCCCTCCTCCTACCCCCAGCAATAATATAATTCAAGCATTACTAATGTTTACAGCAAGTGAACTGACTAGGGCTGAGGGACAATTGCTTGAATCATTTTCTCCCCCCCCCCCTCCTTTTAATATTATGTCAGAAGCTGACCTTTTCTCATGTGAGGTAAAGAATGAATGAGTAGAGAGAAGGGTAAGGAAGATGGTAATGGAGATCAATGCAGGGCTTAAATGACTTTAGTTAACATAGCCAACAAGGTTTGTTCATTTGAGGATATAATATAATATCTAAGATAATGAGAGGCTTTTCCTGACGTGAATTAATCTACTGTTTATTCCATTATCAATAGTAATTTATGGGGAATGATATTATAGCTAAGCTACATACTATGAAATGACTAATTTATCCCCTTAGAGGTCTTGTGCCCCTTCAGAGCACTGGGACTATGACAGTCATTCTGGGCTTCTCAGAGTAAGTGGGAAGGGATGACACATAAAGAGTGCTATGCTGGGCAGTGAAGATATGGTGAGTGAAGAGAGCAAGAATTTTATATTGGAATTGGCTCAGCTCACCCTGGCTCATAGCAAATGTATATCATGGAGGTAGAAGATTAGGAACATAGGTTTTACTTTTGGAAGGGTAAAAAGGAAGGGAAGGAAAAGGACAGGGAAAAGCATTCATATCATCTTTAGGCATCATGCTAATCATTTTTACAAATAATTGATGTTTTTTCTTTTAAAATATACCATAAGACTTCTTGGCAGAACCAAGATGTTGGAGAAGACACAGGTTTCTTTCTGACTTTCTCCTATAACCCTCAGACTAATTAGCAAATCCAGTCTCTGAATTAGCTCTGGACTGACAGAATCCACAAATATTGGAAGTGCAACAAATTCAAAAATAACCAGAAAAGGTATTTTTCAATGGGAAATGGGACAAGCACAAATAGGATGAGCACAGATGCCAGCACAGGCAGTGCAGAATCCCAGGGTGGTGTGGACTCCATGTGGTGGAGAATCTACGGGGGGGAATCTCCAAGCATCTATAGCAGTGTTAGCCACTCTGCCCTAGTCGCAAGCCAGTAGATCAGCAGAGAAGTTAAAAAACATCCAACACAAACACAAAATGTAAATAGTGAACCCCAAAACACCAGAATCTCACAGGACCTGGTCATGCCTACCCAGCACCAGAAATGAGTCAGCACTGACTCAGTGCAGCTGCAGCCATTTTATAGAAGAAGCCGCTGCTTGTAGAGGAAGCTTGGAAAACCTAAAAGCAGACCTTAACATATTTTAAAAATGAGTAAAAAAGTAAAGAAAACTCTGATGATAGACAGCTTTTATAGTGAAAGAGAAGAACAGATTTCAAATCCTGAGGAGAATAAAGGCAGATTGTCTCCAGATGAAGCCCCCAAGGTGATATAACCTGATCCTCATCACACAAGGCTTTCCTAGAAGAAATTAAAAGGGATCTTAAAAGAGAGCTAGAAGAAAAATGGGGAAAGGAAATGAAAACTTTGCAAGAGGGCTTGGAAAAGGCATATAACTCACTAAAAGATACATTTGATAAAATGGAAAAAGAAAACAACTCCCAGAAAAACAGAAAAAGAAAATAACTCCTTAAAAAACAAAGTTTGTGAAATGGAAAAAAATAACTCCTTAAAAAAGAGAATTTATGAAATTGAAAAAAAATTCCATAGAGCAAAACAACTCATTTAAAAATTCAATTGGACAAATACAAAAAGAAGCAAAAAAAAAAATAAATAAATGAAAAAAATAATTCACTAAAATTCAGAACTGAACAAATGGAAATGAACATTGTGACAAGAATCAAACAAAAGCAAAAACATGAAAAATAAAAAAAATAAAAAATACCTAATTGGGAAAACTACTGACCTGGAAAATAGATTTAGGAGAGACAATGCAAGGATTATTGGACTCCCTGAAATCCATGATGCAAAAAAAGAGCCTAGACACTATTTTTCAGGAAATCATCCAAGCGATCTGCCTAGATGTCATAGAATCAGAAGATAAAATGACCATTGAAAGAATTCACTGAACAGTCCCTGAAAAAGAACCCAAAATTAAAAGTAATGTTGTGGCTAAATTTCAGAACTATTGGACTAAGTAATAAAGAATAAATTACCCTGCTAAACTGAGCATTTTATTTCAGGGAAGAAGATGGACATTCAATGAAACTGGTGAATTCCATTTATTTTTCATAAAAAGACCAGAGCTAAACAAAAAATTTGACCTCCAAATATAGAACTCAAGATAAAAAGGTAAAAAGGAAAATAAAAACTCTTTGAGAACTGTATTTCTGTTATGGGCATATAGAGAGAGTACATGAATAATCTGATTTTACTGTTTTATATATAGAAACTACAGGTGGAAAAGGATATATAAAGAAACTAGAGGTGGAAAGGGGATTGTAACCAAAAAGGGGGGGGGGAGTAGCGGTAAAAGGAGGGAGATTACATCTTAGGAAGAGGCAAAGAAAACCTATTATAATTGAGGGAAAGAAGGGAGGGTGATGAATATTGTTTATCTTACTGTCATCAGATTTGGCTCAAAGAAAGAATATTGAATATATTTGGTTTCACAAAGAAACTTCTCTCACCTTATAAAAAATGGGAGGGAAAAGGAGGAAAGAGAAAGGGTAGGCTAAATAGAAGGGACAACAGAAATAGTAGGGGAAAGGTATAAGAAAGGGGGATGGTCTCAAAAGAGGGAGGATTGCTTAAGGCAAGTAGTGCTCATAATTAAAATATTGGGGAGGAGGGAAAGGAGAAAAGGAAAGAGAAAAGTATAATAGGGGTTAATAAGATAGCAGGAAATACATAATTAGTAGTTATAACTATAAATGTGAATGGAGTGAACTCTCCCACAAAGTGGATAGCAGACTGGATTAAAAGCCAGAACCCTATAATATGTTGTTTACAAGAAACACATTTATTTTTTTTCAGATCATCTTTTTTATTATTATTATAGCTTTTATATACAAAACATATGCATGGGTAATTTCTCAACATTGACCCTTGCAAAAACTTCTGTTTCAACTTTTCCCCTCCTTCCCCCTCCCCTAGTTGGTGGGTAGTCCCATATATGTTAAACATGTTAAAGAATATACATATATATATATATATATATATATATATATACACACACACACACACACACACACACACACACACACATATATTTATACAGTTATCTTGTTGCACAAGGAAGATCAGATTTAGAAAGAAGGTAAAAATAACCTGAGAAGAAAAAACAAAAATGAAAGCAAACAATAACAGAAAGAGTAGGAATGTTACATTGTGGTTTGTACTCATTTCCCAGTGTTCTTTCTCTAGGTGTATCTGGTTCTGTTCATTACAGATCAATTGGAACTGATTTGGAATCTCTCATTGTTGAAGAGAATCATGTCCATCAGAAATGATCATCATGTAGTATTATTGTTGAAGTATATAATGATCTCCTAGTTCTGCTCATTTCACTTACCATCAGTTCATGTATGTCTCTCCAAGCCTCTCTGTATTCATCTGTCTGGTCATTTCTTATAGAACAATAATATTCCATAAATTCATATACCACAATTTATTCAGCCATTATCCAATTGGTGGGCATCCTTTCAATTTCCAGTTTCTAGCCACTATGAAAAGGGCTGCCACAAACAAGAAACACATTTAAAGCAGAGCAATACATACAGAGTAAAGATAAAAGGCTGGAACAGACTCTATTATGCTTCAAGTAAAGTAAAAAAAGCAGGGGTACCATTCTGATCTCAGATCAAGCATAAGTAAAAAATGATCTAATTAAAAGAGATAAGAAAACTATATCTTGCTAAAGGATACTATAGATAATGAAGCAATATTGATATTAAACATATATGCACCAAGTTGTATAGCTGTAATGGGCTGAGGCTTGGGTTGATGCACTGAGGTCCCAAGCACATGAGGCTAAATAATAATTGGACCATACTCTATTAATATATAAGCTTGGAGAAAGAATGGCCCCCGCCCACTCTTTGTGCAAGTCCTAATGTGTTATATAGGAAATGATGATTTTGGTAGGTGGAGGCAGGGGAGTGGAAAAGGAAGGGTAAGGAGAGTCTGCTAGCATTGCCATTGCAATGGACCTTCAGCTCAGATCTCTCTCTGCTAGCTGGCTTCCTGTCGCAGCTGCCCATATTGCTATCGCAATCCTTCTTGCCCATATTGCAATTGCAATCTTTTTTCACCTCTTCACTTCAATAAAGATTGAAGATTTTTCCCTTAACCTGAATTCCTGACTCTGGCTGATTTTAAATATGCTATCATTACATGTAGCATCTAAAATCTTAACAGAGAAATTAAGAGAGTTGTACGAAGAAATAGACAGCAAAA
This sequence comes from Antechinus flavipes, assembly GCF_016432865.1. Classification (NCBI taxonomy): domain Eukaryota; kingdom Metazoa; phylum Chordata; class Mammalia; order Dasyuromorphia; family Dasyuridae; genus Antechinus; species Antechinus flavipes. The sequence goes on from NC_067398.1 coordinate 320,244,264, forward strand.
CTATAATAGTGGGAGATCGCAACCTTGCTCACTCAGAACTAGAAAATCAAACCACAAAATAAATAAGAAAGAAGTTAAAGAGATAAATAGAATATTAGAAAAGCTAGATATGATAGATCTTTGAAGAAAATTGAATGGAGACAGAAAGGAGTACACTTTCTTCTAGGCAGTTCATGGAACCTATACAAAAATTAACCATACATTAGGACATAAAGACCTCAAAATCAAATGCAGAAAGGCAGAAATAGTCTTTTTTTTTTCAGATCACAATGCAATAAAATTACATTCAATAAAAGGCCAGGGGGGAAATAGACCAAAAAGTAATTAGAAATTAAATAATCTTATCCTAAAGAATGAATGAGTGAAACAGCAAATCATAGATACACTCAATAATTTCATCCAAGAGAATAATAATAATGAGACAACATAACAAAATTTGTGGGATGCTGCCAAAGTGGTAATAAGGGGAAATTTATATCTCTAGATATTTACTTGCACAATATAGAGAAAGAGAAGATCAATGAATTGGGCTTGAAACTAAAAAAAAAAACTAGAAAAAGAATGAATACACCTTTTTCTTGGCAGTTCATGGTACCTATACAAAAATTGACCATGTATTAGACAGAAATACAATCAATAAAAATTATATTCAATAAAGGGCAAAGCAACACAGGCTAAAAACATTTGGAAATTAAATAATCTAATTCTAAAGAATGAGTATGTCAAAAAACTAATAAAAAAAATCCATAATTTCATCCAATAAAATGACATTCATGAGACAATATATGATAGGATGCAGTCAAAGCAGTTCTGAGGGGAAAATGTGTATTTCTAAATAGCTACATAAATAATAAAAAAAAGAGGAAATCAATGAATGCAACCAAAAAAGCTAGAAAAAGAACAAATTTCAAAAAAAAAAAAACAGTTAAATACAAATTAGAAATTCTGAAACTCAAAGGAGAAATTAATAAAATAGAGACTATAAAAACCATTGAACTAATAAACAAAACTAAGAGTTGATTTTATGAAAAAAAACTAATAAAATGGATAATGCCTTTGGTTAATTTGATCAGAAAAAGGAAAGAAAAATAAAACAAATCATCAGGATCACTAAGGAAAAAGAAATTAAAGTAATAATTAGGTGCTATTTTGCTCAATTGTATGGCAGCATCTAAAAATCTAACAGAAATGGATGAATATTTACAGAAATATAAATTTCCCAGATAAACAGAAGAGGAAGTAAAATACTTAAATAGTTCCATTTTTGAAAAAGAAATTGAACAAGTCATTAATTGACTCCCTAAAAAAAAAAAAAAAACAATCTCCAGGGCCAGATAGATTCACAAGTGTATTCTGGAAAACATTAAAAAAAAATTAGTTCCAATACTATGTAAACTATTTGGAAAAATAGGTAAAGAAGGAGTCCTGAAAAATTTCTTCTACTATCAAATACCTAAACCAGGAAGAGCCAAAACATAAAAAGAAAATTATAGGCCAATCTCCCTAATGGACATTGATGCAAAAAATTTAAATAAAATATTAGCAAAGAGATTATAACAATTTATCAGCAAAATAATACACTATGACTAAGTAGGATTTATACCAGGATTGCAGGACTGGTTCAATATCAGGAAAACTATTACTATAGTAGACTGTATCAATAACAAAACCAACAGAAATCATATAATAATCTCAGTAGGTGTAGAAAAATCTTTTGACAAAATATTCCTATTAAAATTTCCTATTAAAAACACTAAAGAACATAGGGATAAAGGGAGCATTACTTAAAATCATAAGCAATATCTATCTAAAACCTACAGCAAGCATTATCTGTAATAAAGAGAAGTTGGATGCATTTCCAATAAGATCAGGAATGAAACATGGATGTCCATTATCACCACTATTATTCAACATTGTACTAGAAATGTTGGCTTTAGCAATAAAAAAAGAAAAAAGAAATTAAAGGAATTTGAATGGGCAATGAAGAAATAAAGCTATCACTCTTTGCAGATGATATGATGATATACTTAGAGAATACTAGAAAATCATCCAAAAACCTACTGGAAACAATTCACAGCTTTACCAACATTACAGGATATAAAATAAATCCACACAAATCATCAGCATTTCTAAATATTACTGACAGTCAATCAGGAAGAGATAGAAAGAGAAATTCTATTTAAAATTACTGTGACAAAATAAAATACTTATATTTTATTATATTTCTGCCATTGTATTCTCTTGGCAAGAGAAACCCAAGAACTATAAAACACAATTACAAAATCCTTCTCACTCAAATAAAATCAGATCTAAACAACTGCAAAAAAATCAGTTGTTCATGACTAGGCCAAACTAATATAATTCTGACTAAATTGGTCTACTTGTTCAGTGCCATACCAATCAAACTGCCAAAACATTTTATAGAACTAGAAAAAATACCAAAATTCCTATTGAAGAACAAAAGATTGAGAATATCAAGAGAATCAATTAAAAAATATAAAGTATGGTAGCTTAGCAGTACCAACCTAAAACTATATTATAAAGCAGCAGTAACCAAAATTATTTGCTACTGGCTAGAAAATAGTGTGGTAGATCAATGCGAAAGATTAGATACATATCACACAATAATCAAGGCCTATAACAATCTAGTATTTGATAAACCCCTAAACTCCAGCTTTTGGAATAAAAACTCACTATTTAATTTTTTTAAAGTGCTGGGAAAACTGTAAAATAATGTGTCCCGAAAGTCAGCATAGGTCTATATATCACCTAAATATACACCAAAATAAGGTGAAAATGGATACATGATTAGGGCATAAAAGATGATACCACAAACAAATGAGGAGAACAAGAGATGATTTTCTTATCAAATCTTTGGAGAAGGGAGGAATTTGTGACCAAAGAATAACTAAAGAACATTATGAAAGGCAAAATGGACAACTTTATTACATTAAATTAAAAATGTTTACACAAACAAAACCAGCAGAAACAAGATTAAAAGGGAAGTAGAAAGTTAGGAAAAAATCTTTACAGCTGGTATTTCTGATAAAGGTCTCATTTCTAAGATATATTAAAAATGTGTAAATTTATAAGAATTCAAGTCATTCCCCAACTGATAAAAAGTTATAGAATATGACCAGATAATTTTCGGATGATGTAATTAAATATGAAAAATGCTCTAAATCACTATTTATTAGTGAAATGCAAATTAAAACTACTATGAGGTACCACCTCAAATTTCTCAGATTGGCTAAGATGACAGGAAAAGTTAATGATAAATGTTGGAGGATAAGTGGGAAAACTGAACACTAAAGCATTGTTGGTGGAGTAAAATGATCCAACTATTCTGAAGAGCAATCTAGACCTATGCCCAAAGGGCTATAAAGCTGTGCATATCTTCTGACCTAGTGGTGCCATTACTGGGTCTGTATCTCAACAAAATCATAATGAAGGGGAAAAAGGTCCCACATGTGCAAAAATGTTTGTAGCAGCTCTTTTTGTGGTAGCAAAGAATTGGACAAGAAGTGGATGTCCATCGTTTGGGAAATGGCTGAACAAGTTGTGATACATGAAGGTAATGAAATATTATTGTTCTATAAAAAATGATGAATGAGCTGATTATAGAAAATCCTGGAAAGATTTACAAGAATGGATCCTGAGTGAAACAAGCAGAATAAGGTATACATTGTACAGAATAATAGCAAGAATGTGTCATGATAAACTATGAAAGACTTGATTCTTTTCAATGCTTCATTGATCCAAATGAATCCCAATAGCTTTGGACAGAAAATGCCATCTGCATCCAGACTAAAAACTAAGGATATTGAATGTAAATCAACCCCTTTTATGTTCACTTTTTTCAATTTTTTAAATCTCTCTCATGATTTTTCCCTTTTGCTCTGATTTTTCTCTCCCAACATGATTCATAAAGCAATGTGTATTAAAAATAAATAAACTTGCTACACTAAAACTCAAAACAGCCAGAACAACAATAGCAAAAAAAAAAAAAAAGATTAGAATATAAAGTTAGAAAATGTGGATGATCATTCTGTCTCTGCTGCCTATTATGTGTTTGACCTTGGACACATCTCTTGATTTCTCTGAAGGGATGAATTACATGATCTTTAAGTTTTCTTCCAGGTAAAAATCTTGAATTATACCCCTTTTTAGCACCATTCTCCTGTTCTAACTTACCTGGTCTCATGAATGACTTCAAACACTTGTATCTCATTCCTGATTTGCCAGGATTATTTCTTTTTTCCTTTCATGTTGGATTCCTTCTCATTTCCTCTATCTAATCTTAGTTATTCTTCTAATTCTCTCTCAATCATGTTAATCCATATTGGTTTCTCAGGCTCTGCATTCCTATAAGATTGGATAGTTGTACTACTTGTAGATCTTGGACTCATAGTACTCAGAGCTGGGAAGGACAGTTTTTCCCATTCTATCAACTCTCAGATTTTATTGAGTTTATCTCCACAGCACATTTCATATACATGTTTCTTTCCACTCACAGTCAGCATCCTGTTTAAGGTCTCAATCACCATTCACCTGGACTACAGGGATATACTTTAAATTGTTCTCTCCACCTCCAATTTTTCTCCTTTCCAATCTAATCTCCATGCAGTGGTCAAATTGATATTCCTAAAGCACATTTCTGACCACATTAGTGTCCTTTTTAAGAAGTGCCAAAGTCAGTGCTTGTTATCCTTAGGTTAAAATTTCAATTCCTCTGACTGACTTTTAAAGTCTTACACAATTTGGCTCTCTACTTCTTCCCAGCTTTATTATATTTTATTGTTTTTCATATACAGTTTCAGCTAAATTGGTATACTAGCTATGCATCATATACTTCATTTTATCTTTTGTTGCCATATCTTTGGATGGGTTATCCTTGCCAGCCTAGAAGATATTTCCTTCTTGCCTCTGTCCAACAATTCCTCCCTTCCTAGGATTATATATCTAGATCTACAAGAGACTTAAGTAATTATTTAATCTACCCTACTTTTTTTTAATAAATGAGGAAAGTGATTCCCAGATAGTTGAAGTAACTTGACTGAAATGTACAGATTATAAGTGGCAGAAGGATTTTAATTTGGTACTGGGTGTTTGAGTTCAATGTTTTGCTTTTATTTCCCTACCAGTAACTACTACATGCTTCCTTCAAAGCTCAGCTGAACTATCATCTCCAAAGGAAGCCAATCCTGATCAACATGCTCCCCCTACACTCACACACATCACTAGTGTCCTACCCATGGAAATGTGTGTAGATGCAATATATTATATATAATATTATATATGATATATTAATATGTAGGAAATGTGAAACATATCAGATATGTGTATATATATACATGTATGCACATATATAATATCAAATTAAATTTTCCATTTACATGATTATATTTCACTTCTGTAGAATATGAGCTCCTTAGGGAACAGAGTCACCAATTCCTTTTTTTTTTCTTTGTATCTTTAGCCCCTAGTATAATACCTGTTGCAAAATACATGTTTCATAAGTGCTTGTTAAATGAATGAATAGATAAATGAATAAATGAATCCAGTGGCTACACTGGATTTTATATAGGAGGAAAATGAATTTCAGAGAGTTAATATTACTCATTTAAAGCTAAAATAAGATATAAGGGGCAAAACTGAGAATTTAATTCAGTTCATTCTACACTATATTAGGTATTTTTCCAGTTTTTTTTTTTTTTAACAGACTTATGTACCCGTGTTTCCCCGATAATAAGACACTGTCTTATTATTTTTTTGGACAGAAAACCACCAGAGGGCTTATTTTCCAGGGAGGGCTTATTTTAATGAACATTGACAGCAATTTTAATAAACAGGTAAATGTGAACAAAAAAAAGTACCTTTATTCAATAATGATCATGTCATCTTCTTCAACAGCATCGTCATAAGTGTCCATACCCTGAATTCCATCCTGGATGTCTTGCGCCTCTATTTCTTTCAGAAGAAGTGGACCAAATCTGTCATGTCCAGCATAATATAGCTCTCTTTAAATGAACATGTCTTGTCCAGGTAATCTGCTCATAGTATCTTGGCGACACAGCTATCAGTAATTTTATCCCATGACTTCTTCACCCAAGTCACGACTTCTTGCAGACAGGGCTTCACAAAGTTTCCACGCTGATTTCTTTCCATTCTATTTTCAATTTAGTCATTGACTTCCATGCCCAAATGTTCTTGAATGGCTTGTTTATTGCAATATCAAGGGTCTGGAGATAGGCAGTCGTTCCTGCAGGAATCATTACTTGATCTATTCTTCTCTCTGCAAGGAAGTTCTTCATTTCTTTAGCGTGGTGAGTGCTGGCTGAGTTCTTCTTTTATCCTCCATCATGCCCCTTTTATCCTCCATCATGCCCTCTCACTCCCACTTACATACCAGGTTTTTGTGTTGTCCTGCCTCAGTTCTCCTCCGCTGCACGGCTCTCAATGGCGCCAGCAAGCAAATCACTGGGGAAGAACAGGATGACGTGCTCACTGCTGCAGCTCTGATTGGATGCAGCTTGGAGCGCGGTGTGCGTTTCACCGGGGGTGGGGAGGGGAGGGGAAGGGGACGGTGCATACAGAGGGTACTGTAATGTAGTGTGTAGCGCAGGGGATCACCTTCACTACAGTAGCAATCTCAATAGGGCTTATTTTCGGGGGAGGGCTTATTTTAGAGGAATCTTACACAATAAGGGGAGGTCTTATTTTCAGGATAGGGCTTATTATCGGGAAAACATGGTACATATCTTAGCTCTCTATTCAATTTATGCTGCATGTTTCTTAAAATGTCAGAGTAAGTATATCAAATTATATCTGTAAATATATGCATCATTGTTCAATTATTTTCAGTCATTTCTGACTCTTTGTGTCCTTATTTGGGGTTTTCTTGGTGGAGATATTGAACCACTTTGCCATTTCCTTCTCCAGCTTATTCTATAAATGAGGGAACTAAACGGCTTGGTGAAGGTTATATAGACAGAGTTTGCATCTAAGACCAGATTTGAACTGAGGAATATCAGTCTCTTTGACACCTGTTCTGGCACTCTATCCACTGTACCATTTAGCTGCCTAGAGATGCATTAATACACACACACACACACACACACACACACACACACACATATATATATATCATATACATGAATATATGAACATATACCTGAATTATGTATACATGCATATCTATACTTACTTATATACATATGTACATGCATGTATTATAGACATACATATATAGATTAAATGAAGAGGTATACCCTAAGTAAGAGAATGAAGAAGCAGCAATCAAAAAAAGAAGAATCAGAAGTGTTTTGTAATTATGGTCCCGGGACTATGTGACTTTGAACAAGTGGGTCTCATTTTCATCATCTATAAAATGTCAGTGTTGTCCTTAAGACCTATTAGCACTTAAAGAGCAATTTTTATGACATCTTTAATTAGAGGTAATTAATTGAAAAGAAAACTAGTTTGGAAGTCTGAGACCCCACTTTTGGCCTTTTCACTTCCTTTCATAGTTATATTATCTCTCAGAGCCTCAGTTTCCTCATCATCATAATGAAAGGAATTGAACTAACTTCTTAGGTCCTTCTCAGTTCTAAATATATACAATCCTACAATCTAAAATCTACAATCCTAAACTAGGTAAGTGAAAACCTCCCTTGCCTATCTATTAATGAAAAAATAGGAAGAAGCAAGTCCTTCCTCCTATGTCAGAGCCAATCACTAACCTATGGTTACGTCAAAAATCCTATTCCTTCCATGGCTTAATGAGTGGTCATAGAGATGTCAGAATTTCCTCACACTGGAAGAAAAAATATTCTTCTTTCAAAGAGAAGCATCTCCAGTGATAACATCTTTATTGGGTCATTGTTAATATCCAAGGCCACAAGAGCAATACAGGAGAGCCAGCACAGCAATCTGCTTGAATCTAGCTTTTCAAAATGGATGGCACTTTCCCAAAGATGGGTCAAGTTCAGCCCCAAAACAAGTATTTCAGAGCTCTCACAACTAGTTAAAATATAAAACTGATATTACCTCTCTTGAATCAGTTCTGAAATTCAGCAGAAGGTTGTTAATATTGATATGGTTAATATATATCAAACAGGATTCCTTTAATTTTTTGAATCAAAAAATTCTCCACAGTGTTGACATTTCCTTACTGAACTCTCAGGGTTGTTTGGTTTCAGAGGCTGTAGGGCCCAAGACGCATTTTGTTTTAAATAATCCTTCATAAAAAATTCAGCTTTCAGTCTAATATGATTGAAACTCAGCTTGAGTATGTTTTATAATGCATTGAACTGGAAAGACTATGGGCATTGAATTATTCAAAATATGGTGGGGAAAAGAGTGCTATATGTGTATGTGTATGGGAGGGGGAATGATCCAAGAAATCAGTAAGACTTGATATGTCTTGTTATCTCATTTTATTTACTTTTTAGGACTCCTCCAAATATTAGAAGAAAAAAAATCAATATCAATTTTCACCTCTGTCACGTTCCACACTTCAATTATTAATGAATGTCAAATTTGACCACATTTCTCTGTACCACCTGCTCTGCAATAATATTTCTGAGCCTTTATTAAAAATGTAAAATTGTCATTGAATTTCCAAATATGATTCTCCAGTGGCTAATTCGGCTTGTTTTATTAATAAGCGGGTTCTGATGAGTAATACTAATTTAATACGCCTGCATGTAAGATTAAACCATAAATTATTCCTGCTGAAGGTGATGAGATTTGACTTCTATGCAGTTGTTAGGCAATAACCCTTCTGAATTAACCCCCTAAGCACACAAAGAAGATTGTATTTTACAAAACAGAAATGTGTTAATACTCTGAGACAAAAAATATTTTTGCATGTATTTTCTTTCTATGTACATGCCCACAAACATACAATAGTACACGCATTTGCTTGTGTTCATTAATTTCCTGAATGGAAAAATATTTATTAGAAATTCATATTTGTTTTTGCATGGTTTTGAGAATGTCACACATATTGAAATATCTCATGGTGTCCCTGTTTGTCCCTTTAAAAACGCCACAGGGATTTGAGATTTCATTGTTGTGAATGATTACTACTTTGAGGTGGATCACACCCATCTACACCTACCCCATGAGACTCTTGCCCATGAACTCTATTTGGTGGCTATTGAACCCATTCAACATGCTACTGAGTTTTTCTCTTGATTTTTCATGACATCTTAGAAATATGTAATATTAAATTTGTCCATTTATTAGTAGTCATATTTGCCACATGATCAGCTCCCCTTCTTTTTCAAATTTACATTTCCTTTATAACATCTTTCACTATTTCTTCTTAGTTTTTTATTTGATATATGTTTGTAGACATATCACATCCACTCTTTGGTCCTCCATTGCCTTTTGAGTGATGTTCATTTTTAAATTTTTGAAAACTGTAGTGTTCCAGGTTCATGGACCTAAGGGATTTTCTTACTTGTAACTTATGAAAACTGTTAATGAAAACAAACATAGCAAAATCATCTAATATCCTAGGCCACCAAAGATTCATTTGAGAAGATTGAGAGTCATGTAGATCATGGCTATTTTGACATATAAAATACATGCTTCCATTTCTGAGGAATCAATTGAATGTTCTACATATGTTCAAGAAAAGAAGTTAGCTTTTTGTATGCTATATTGCATTTGACAGGAGTGCACAACTACTTTTTTTGGTGGGAGGTGGGGGCTCTAAAAGATTATATATCTGGAAGAGTTTCAGGCTTTTAATTTACCTTCTAAACTGAGTTTTCCATACTCTGTCACACTTAAGGAATTACCCTTTATTTAGACAGATGCTGCCTATGCTTAGGAGAGTTGTGTTTCTTCTTTCTGTTATGTTCAAGATAACTGGGAGAATATTGGTCCAAATAAAAGTCTCTCCTAGATTTAAATGGATAATATCAATGCAGGTCTCTCAAGAAAAAAAGAACAGTAGCTTTTTGTCTGTTTCTCTAACCTGCAGAGTTCAGTCCAAGAGGATATAGTATGAGATGGGAAATCTTCTGAGAAGTTCCAAAGAAATTCAATAATTTGTTTCTCAAACTAATAAAGAAGTGGCAAATGGAAGATTTTTTTAGCCTATATTCCTTCTTTCCTTCCCTATTCCCTGCTGTTATATGTGTACTATTTCATTCTGTAAATTAAAAGAGGAGAATTTGATCCAGACCTAAGATTTCATCACTATAGAGAACTCCCAGTGTGGAAATTGCCATCGCTGATTCACATGTAGTTCTGCAATGTGGTTTAATGGAAAGAAACTTGAATTTTGACTCAGAGAACCCAGACCCAGATTTTGGCTTTGCTACTTCCTCTCTATATGACCTTGGGCCAGTTATATAATCTGTTTCTACTTTAATTTTCTTAGCTATATAATGAGGGGATTGCAATAGAGGAACTTGAAGATCTTTTCCATGTTTTAATTTATAGTCTTGTGATCATCTATATCTTGTAGATGTATCCTAGAAACCATGAAAGAGATGAAGGAAGGAAGCAAACAGGCAAGGATGAAAATAAGCATTTATTAAGAATCTACAATGTGCCATGCATTATATTATACAATTTACAAATATTATCTCATTTGATCATCATAACCACCCTGTGAGGTGGTTTTATTATGATCCTCATTTTATAGCTGATTAAACTGAGGCAAACAGGTTAAATGATTCACTTAGAGTTACACAGCTAATATGTGTCTGAAGTTGGATTTTAACTCAAGTCTTCTTGAATCCAAGTCCTGTGATCTATCTACTGTGTCATCTGGCTTGCTTATCTAAGTAACTTGTGCCTCTTCACCTGGTTAATATCTGTTAGAAATTTTGACTCCAAAACTAGCCTCTTTTTTGATTGTCTATTAAGTTAAATCTAAGTCTCTTTTTATGTGTAGTCAAACCATTTATTTTTCTCTTATTAGAATGGGTTTCTAGAGAGACTGAAATTGAATGTTTTACTTGCATTTTGTCATTAACCCCATTGCTCACATGGGAAGAGACGGGAGAATTCTTATTCTTTCTTGTATTGGAACACTATGCTTTGAAATAGGAGAGGTTATTTTTGGTTTCAAAAGAAAGGATATCTCTAGATGCCAAGAGGGTGACATGGACATACAGTCAAATTCATTGAGCACAACTACAATCTAGCTAGAAACTGGTTTGCTTGGCAAAGCAGTCAAAAAAGAGTAATATCTGCTCTGCCATGTTATGTTGCTATAAGAAACCAATACATATTTATACAAAACCAATACATATTATGGAACTTCTTCATGCCAGGCCTTCTGTGCGTGTTAGGGATGAAAGGGGAGAAATCAGCCAACCAAAATAAAACTGATTATTTTTCTTCAGGTTCTTCTTTACCATTCTGTTTTCTGAACTATTTACAATTAGATAATGAGTGGATAGTGTTGAACTGGAGTCAGAAAGGCTTGGGTTTTAAACCTGCCTCAGACATATATTAGCTATATAACATGAGGCAATCATTAAATATCTCTACCTTAGTTTCTTTATTTGTAGAATGGGGATAATAATAACAGCACATCTTACAGTTATGATGTGACAAATGTAATAGCATATGTAAAGTGGCTTGCAAAAAGAAAATGTTATATAAATGTCAGTGATAATTATTATCTAGACAGCTGTTGATTCAGGAGAGAGGAAAGCCACTGACTGTATTTAATTCTTATTGTATTTTGAGAATGTGGCTGTTCCCTGAAATGACAATATTGGCTGTACTTCTCATTGAAGTAGCAGTTGGAAAGGACTCAGGAGAGCCTAGAATTCAGGATGCACAGTGCAAGGGAAAACAGCTGGCAACTGAGCTGTAATATTGGAGACAACTACTAAATACACTGGTGGTCAATCATTGTGTGATTTTCAATTGGAAAAAATACGTATTTCAAATAAATGCTAAAAATCTGATCATACAGAGGACCTCAAGGAAATGAAATAGCTTTTAATAAAATAAAAGGGTGGTTAGAAAAAAGAAGAAAAAGAATGAGAACTGTGAGGACACCTAACTTTCACTTGTAATTTTACATTGAGAATCACCCTGATTGAGGAAATTGTAAAAGATCACAATCCAATTCTCTATTTATGCATGTCCATTGAAAATTTAACTAAGATTTGATAGAGTTTTGCCCAGGGGGCTGAAAGATAGTAGGAATTATCCCTCTTCATAGTCATCATCCAATCTCATAACATATCTTCCCATGTGATTATTATCACTGCTATTTGTCCTTTGTTCTTAAAGGACCATATCAAGGAGGTGATGCCATGACATGCAAGTGAATTGGATTTAAGTGAAGAAGACCTTTCCAAGGTCCCTTGCCTCATTTTTTCCTCCAGAGCCATCTGTGTCCATGGCAAGATGTAGATCAAGATGACTGGAGATGACTGAATGAAATGGGAGACCTTGGTCTTTTTAAGGTAAAGTCTTCCACAGGTCTAAGTTTGATTGAGGTGCACCCAGTAATTAAGGCTAGGTAGCAATTGAGGCAAAGAATTTCCTCTCTCACCTAGTCTCTCTCTCTCTCTCTCTCTCTCTCTCTCTCTCTCTCTCTCTCTCTCTCTCTGTCTCTGTCTCTGTGTGTGTGTGTGTGTCTTTCTCTCTGTCTCTGTCTCTGTCTCTGTGTCTCTGTCTCTCTCTCTCTGTCTCTGTCTCTGTCTCTCTCTCTCTCTCTCTCTCTCTCTCTCTCTGTGTCTTTCTCTCTGTCTCTCTCTCTCTGTTTGTGTGTGTGTGTGTCTTTCTCTGTCTCTCTCTCTGTCTTTCTCTTTCTCTCTCTGTGTATCTGTCTGTCTGTCTCTGTGTGTGTGTGTCTGTGTGTGTGTGTGTGTGTGTTTCTCTCTGTCTCTGTTTCTCTCTCTCTATGTGTGTGTGTCTTTCTCTCTCTGTCTCTCTGTCTGTCTCTCTCTCTGTCTGTCTCTCTCTCTGTCTCTCTCTCTCTGTCTCTCTCTCTCTGTCTCTCTCTATATATATATGTGTGTGTGTGTGTGTGTGTGTGTGTGTGTATAATCGTGGAGGGGAAGACTCAGAGTTTTTGGCATATCATATTTTCCTACATCATCATTGCTGTATTCTGGGATTAAAGGAGATAACAATTTCCATAATCTCTTTTTATTACCAAGCAACACTCTTCTCCTACCTTAGATGTTTACTAATCATGTGACCCTGGCCAAGTCACTTAATTTCTTTGGAACTCTTTTTCCTCATCTGTACAATGAGGAGATTGGACTCAAAGATCCTTATATTCCCTTTCTAGTGCTATATCTAAGATCATATGATTCTCTCAGGGATTTGTGGGATCAAAGGTCCTGTGTCCCAGGTTGCAGGACAGTATGAGATATACCATTGCTCTCATGTTTGTCTCTGATTAGAAGAGTCACAAATGAAAATCGCCCATGGAACAATGAAGGTCTTTGCTGGACAGAAGAATTCTGAAAACTTTTCAAATTCTGCATGAGACTCTCCAATTCTGTTCTGTCTCTCTTTGACAACTTCCCTAATTGTAGCCTCATGGTCTCCCTTGAGATTTGTCCTTGAGGTATCTTTCTTCAGTGCTCATGTCTTGCCATGTTTGCCCAAGGTACTAGACATCATAGCTCTGAATAACCCCCTGCCCCCCAATAGAAAAAGCTATTCAACCACCATGAGCAAATCCCCATTGAAACTTCATCTGTCTTGTGTCTGTTATATTCCAACCCTCACAGATTATGTGGGGAATATCCATCATGTCCACAAAGTCCTCTCTGGGATTTAGATGAAAGACATTATGTAAGCATGCAGCACTGCTAGTATGTTGTTACTGGCTCTAAGAGAAGGTTTGGAAGACAAAGAATGGAAAAGTTGAGAAGTATATGGGAAAAGTACAAAAGACTTAGTTCTGCAGCTATAATGGGGGAAAGACACAAACAGTTGAAAAAAGAAAATTTCTAGTTGCTCAACTGGTTCTTTGGACACTCTAATGGTAATCAACCCATTTAATGTTTTTTGCCCCTATAGTAGACTCAATTGCCCATGTCATTCAAATCTGAATGTGAATCTCATTACAGGTGCAAATAGAATCAAATTTTCAATTGTTTTAGGAATTTATGTGACTCCTAAATTAGCAGAGGGTTTTTTGGGAAAAAAAGTAACTCTTTCCCAATATCCCCCAAACAATGATTCAGGATAGATACTATTCTGTGACCTATTTAGCAAAAGAAAATATAAACCAAAAAAAAAAAAAAAACTGTTTGGGGTCAGGGGATGTACATATTCCCTTACTGAGATGATTTGGAATGTTCAGAGTAAGAAAATGAATAGTTCACATGGGGAAATCTCTTTGGATTCCCAGGAGTAATAAATCACTGACTGCAGTAAAATTGCTGCTTTTTCCCAAACTTGGTTACATAAAGAGCATCATGCCAGATTCTCGCTTTTATGTTATTTTTTTTAAAGGCTGATTAGGCCAGTTGATTACAAAAATTATTCGTATGTGTCTTCAGTGAAAAACCAAGACTGATTCTCACACAGGGATTCCCATACTATTCTTTGAGCTGCCAGAAGCCTCTGAAATCAGACTAATTCTAGATGCCTAGTATTGAACTTCTCTGAGTTATAGTATTTCTCTCATCTTAATACTATTGTGTTCCTGAAATGGCTTTATTTCTTTCATTGCAGAAGGACCATATTGAAAAACTAACAAGAAATGCAGCAGCTGTAACGTGGATGGAAAATCAACAACAACTCTTTCTCCTCCTTCTGCTCTTTCTCTTCCTCCTCTTCCTCCTTCTCTTCTTTCTTTTTTTCTTCCTTCTCCTATTACTATTAATTTTAAGGAAAGTCTACTTGCTGGAACACCACTAAACCAGAATAAGAAACAGAAATGTCTATGTAATAATTAACTATTGCTCTCAATATCACACATAGCTTTAGTGTATTATTCTTAGAATTATCAGTTAACTCTAGAAGGACAAAGCATGCCAATTGATGCAAGAAATTACAAATAAGTGTTACTAAAATTCACTATAATTTTTCCATATCCACAAATGTGTGGCTAATATGAATATTTATAAGCATATATATATTTTTTTTACTTTTTGACCCTTCTACATATTCTATAGTTTTGAAATTAAGGTCCAGGAAAGTTAAGTAATTTGTCCCATATGACAAGTCATAAATAACAGGGGCAGAATTTTAACCTACGACTCCTGATTTGAAATCTGAATCTCCTACTGCACCATGATGATTCAGTCTATTTAGAATATTTAAATTAGTACAAATAGTATTGAAAAATGTTTTAATCTTTCAAAATGTTATTTAGATGTAGTTTCTATAATTTAAATAAAAAAATTAAATTAAATAAAAAATTATTCTCATTTTAGAGATAAAGAAATAGAGAAATAGGGAGGTTAGATAACATTTCTGCTATCACCTAAACAAATATTTGCTGAACCAGCTAAGACTAGAACCCAGGTGTCCAAATTCCCTTCCCCAGGTTTTTTTCCTTAAGGCTATATTCCTTTTATAAACCTGATTTTCATTAATAATGTGAGATATAAAAATAAGCTTATTTTTCTTATCAATAGCATGAGAAATTATCTTACAACTCATATACTGTATGTATTCAATAACAAAATGTTCAATTTCAGCTTTCATTTTATTTTCACCAACTCATTCCTTAAATTTTTGCTGTCCATTTTGTATCTTCCAGATTCTAATGAAATGGCTTTCTTTGAGGTGAATAATGAACTACTAGTAGTTAAATCCAGTGTCCTTTTCCTTTTTTTCTATTTTCATCCTCCTTGATCTCTGCCTATGTAACTCACCCACACCTTCATGAGACCATCTTCTTGTCTTCTTCAACATGGCTTTCCTACCTCTAATTTTCCATTTTTGTCACTTTTGCCTGTTCTTCATACTCTTCAAAACTTTTACATTTGTTTATGCTCCAATGCCTTCTACCTTTTCTCTACTTCCTGTTGATTCTTTCCCTTAGTGATCTCATCCACTCTCATGTTTTTAATAATCACCTCTGCACAGATAACTTCCAACTCTGTAGCTTTATCTCCAACCTCTGCCCAGAAGCACAGGCCTAAATTTCCAGTTACTTGATGCCTTTCTCCATCTAGCTGTCCTGCTTACCTTGAAATAAACATGTTTAAAACTTAACACTTAATCTTCCCTTTTCCCAAATCTTCCCCTGTTCCTACATTCTTATTTCTATTTCTATTTTCCCGGCCATCCAAGCTTTAACCTTTGAAACCATCTTCAAACCTTTCCTATCCTCCATTTGTCACATCTAGTCAACTGTCAAAACTCAGTAACTATATATTCAAATCAGTTCTTTATTTTTCATTTCTACTGCGGCCATTCTAATTTGACTCTCAACAGCAATCTCCTGGACTTTTGCATAAGAGAGAGTAAATATTTGGGCTTTAGCACATAATAGCTCTATGCACCAGGTACCCTACCCCTTAAAACCAGAAGTCATAAGGTCTAAAGCAAGAGAGAGAATTGGGACATACTTGCAGACTATCAGAAATGAGAACTGAAAGTCTCAAAATCATATTCTAAGGTACATCTGCAAGTTCTTCTTGCTGTATCCTACTTTCTCCAATCTGTCTGCTCCAGGAGAGATGAAATCATCATGGCAAGAAACAATTGGAGGAGGCAGCCAGCAACTGGATCTTGAAAGAAAAACCATTAGCTATAGGGGGTCTCAGTGTGTGCTAATGGTGTCCTGAAGTCATAACCCATGCTGAAAGGAGGCCATGAAACCTGGATCCAGAGACCCTGAAGTCTTTGGCCAATGACTACACCAACTGGATGTTATGAATCAGATATCAACAAAACTCTTATGTTTCCTATATTCTTTTGTCATCTTATAAAGGGGAGCTGCAAGGGAAGATGGAGTTGACAAACTAAGCTATAACTTTTTTATACCTGTAGGTCTGGACCATGCATTTATATATTCTTTAGAAATGACCCAGGTTTAGAAAATGTTGTGAGAATAAAACCATGGATTTTGCTGTTCTATTATGTGTCATTCATTCCCTCGAGATTCTCTGAGGCAGTTAGTTGGTATGGTAGATTGAGTGCTGAACTTAGAAACAGGAAGACCTGAGTTCAAATTCAACCTTAGATACCAAATAGCCATTCAGCTTAGGCAAATCGTTTAATCTCTATCTGCCTCAACTTCCTCATTTGTAAAATGGAAATAATAATAGCACCTACCTCCTATAATTATTGTGAGAATAAAGTGAGACATTTGTAAAACATTTTGCAAACTTTAACCCATAAATGCAAACTTTTGTTAGTGTTATTAGATGAATTTTATATAAAAAGAGTAAACTACTATGTACAGTATCTAAGCAGGCCCACTGGTTTCTGTGAATACTTCCTCCATTATGTCATGTAGCGACATGTATATAAAATAGTAGAACAGAACCAGTATATGGGCTTTTCCAATTTATAGGGCCTCAGTGTTTTTCTGATTGGGCAAATCCATACTGACCATATCTTTCAGACTGTCAGGACTGATGTGACCATCTAGGGCTAGGTCAGTTTGGGAAATTGAACTCCAACTACACTGACAGAACCATGAAGAAGTTAGTATGTCTACTGTGTAGCCTTTCAGAGGAGTAGAAAGTATCATTTCTGATCATCATAGATATTTCATGCTTGAATTCATTTTAATGAAGGGAACCGAGTTGTAGAGAGCAGTCTCAGTGGGTAGTTAAACTGAAAGAATATGCTTCCCACCTCTGGGCTATGCTTCTCCAGATTACTTTTCACTTTGCTGCTCTAGTTATCATCCTATATAGTTCTCTGTTTGCATAATAATTCTACTAAAATAACAGTGGTTAACTTTTTTTTTCCTTCTGAGTCATTCAAAGCCTTATACAATCTGCCATCCACTTATTTATGTTTTGGAGGATTATTTTAACATTATTCTCCTTCATGTAAATGGCATAGTGGATAAAGCATTACATTTGGAATTGGGAGGATCTGATGTCACATTTAGCTGTGTGACTCTGGACAAGTCATTGAACTATTCTGTCCTCGTTTGTTCATCTGTAAAAGAAAAGAGTTGTATAGATGCCATATGAAGTCCCTTTTGCTTCTACAACTCTTATCCTATGACTAAAAATTCTTATAAAGATTGTCCTTATAAAGATTTTCCTGACTTTGTTATTTATTTTCCCTTATTTAGAATAAACTCCCCTTAATTCTACCTGTTGAAGTTCTGTGCTTCCTCCAATTCCAACTTGGATGTCACCACAAATAGAAATTTCTCTTATTCTTCTCTTAATTCAGGTTGCTTTCTACCTCTTTCAACCTGTTCTCCTTTGCACTCATAATGTTTCCCCATGTATATTGGGTTATTTTGTAAACATCTTTCTTATCCCACAAAATACACACATAATACAACCATAATGGCATATCTATTACTTGCTCCTAGAGACCCGTTGAATTGAATTGATGCCCATAAACTATTTCAGTTACTTATCACATTTGGATCTCTGGTGCATCTAATCATGAACTTTATTTTTTCATTGTCTTTACTTCTTTTGGAAACTCACTTGATCTCTGACAACAAAAAAATACACTAATTTGGTAAATATTCTCTTCACAATCAAGGACCCCCAAAAATTTATGATCCTAAACAAGGAATCAGACACTAACAAACATGAAGATAACAAGCATGTCAGACATGTTTTTTTAAATAAAAATTATGTGGAAACTTTGATTAAAAGAAGAGATTTTAAAAATGATTTATTAATATGAAGTCTGATCCCTCTAAGCCATCAAATAAAGCAAGGCAACAAGATTGGTTTTGAGTTATTTGAGCCAAGACATAAAAAATCACTTATTCATACATGTGAGCAACACATTTAAAATGATAATTCTAAATGGAATTCAATATTCACTTTCTTATGACATTAATAACAACTGTTTCTGAGTCATTTTTCTATGTTCACAGCACTTAGAATGGGAAAGAGGTCAATGTGGTTTCTTTGGTTGGAAATGTTTAGATCATCCAATCATATTTTTAAGTGATTTCTAAGAGAAGTGAATGATGCAAAGCAGTAGAATTATCAAGATGCCATAATGCCAAGAATAAATCACTACTGCTTCCTTCAAAATAAATTCTTGGAAATGTCTAGAGATATTGAGCCTTTACGGAATGTTAGAGATCCTCCAGTTCAACCCCTACCCCTTTATACAAGAAAAAATAAAGAAGTTAAATTATGTGCTCAAAACACATAGTTAGCAATCCAACTACTACAAACAACTATTTTTTTTAAGTTCTCCAATCACTGGTTCTCAGGATAATCTTGTTTCTATGACGTATTAGTCATTCATCAGTGGTAGAGATCAGTGACCTGATCTGACCTTATCAGATGATTTCTCGATCTGATGGATCTTTGGGTTCAAAGTCTTTCTTGTCTTCCTGTGCTCCAAGATCAATAGTTCAATCCTGTGCTCCAAGATCAATAGTTCAATCATTCTGAGGCTCGATATTCTCATCTATAAAATGAAACTATTAGTATTGTATGATCTGCCTTATATGATTGGTATATAAGGAAAAGTAGTTTGCAACTCTAATTTTGTGGGGTTTTGTATTCTGACCTTTAACTACAAAAAATGGAACATTTCTGTTATGGGCCAGAATTTGAAACAAGGTGAGAAGTCAGTGGAATTGATAGAGATGATGGTTGTTTAGCATGGTGCTTAACAGTTCTCTAGTTCAATATATATATATATATATGTATATATATATATATATATATATATATATATATATATATATATATATATATTTAGTACTTACTATAGTTCCACAAGATTCATATCTATGATGAGAGAGGATATAAGCTTGAACAAACTCAGCCAGAAGAAGAACTAGAGAAGACAGAGAAGTGGTGGCAGACTGTCCTCCTTCACTTCTCCACTGAAACCAAGACTCCAGAAGGCCTTTAAGAAAGCTAATCGAGCCCGAAGTGAAGGAGACAAGACTTTGAAGGAGATGATAAAGGATTTGGACCTTAATCCCTGACTGCCCTTGTGGTGATTACTGAACTGAAACGAAGGCTGCCTCCAGAGACCCCAGCGAAACCCCAACAAGAGAATATTACGTTTTAGAGAAGAATATTACATGAATTTCAATTTTATATTATTTGCTTGAAATATATATATATATATATCCACATAGTGCTTATAAAATGATTCTGCTTGTGTGTATTCCTTTTGAATTTTCTTCTGGTTTTTTTCCCTGTATTTAGAAAGAATTTTTTTCCTAGTGGACCAACTTCTTTGGTAATCATTATTGCTAACCACACTTCCCTCCCGACTTCCTTCCAAATTAAAAACGAGGTGGAAGGATTTTTTCCCCACACACATAGGGAAAATGAATACATCGAGTAGCCATGTGCAAAAATAAATGTCATTTTTAAGGTTTTGAGCCATCATCTCTCTTTGAGTATTGGGTAATATAGGCCTCTTAAAGAGATAATTGGTCATTGATGTTATGAGAGTTAAAATTTTCAAAGTTATTTTTTTTTGTGAAAATAACTTTTCAAAATTATTTGTTGGCCTTTTATAAATTGTTCTGGTTATTTCCATTTCCCTATGACTGAGCTTATGCTACCAAGAATTTTCTAAAACAGTCTTTTTTCCTCATTTCTTTCAGGCATACTAACAATAATATTACATTATAGAATACAATTTGTTTAGCCTTTCCTCAATTGATAGGTACTTCCTTAGATTCTAATTCTCCTCCCTCTCTATCCCTTTTAATCTCCCTTTCAGGATAAAGGAAATTTGTTTTTCTCATAATTCTTCCCTCTTCTGTATTATTCTTTATATAACCCGCCACTCATCCCTACTAGCTTCACCATCTTGAGTTTGATGCTGTTTGATGATGACCCAACTTCTTTTTCCATGTTTGTATATGTTTCTTGTACATTACAATTATAAACAGTTGAAATTTTTACCTTTCATTTTTCTTCTTTCTACATAAATCTTTTCCATTTAGCTTCCTGACTCTTTACCCTCTTAAAACCTTCAGATTAAAGCCAATCTATTTTCACATTCTTTCTTGCTCGTATTGTCTCCCTCTATTCTTTGAAAACATTAAAATTCTAAGGAAACATTTGTTTCTTTTACCCTTTTAGAATGTGAACATGACATCATCATCTAGGCCCCTTCTACTTGCTCAAATAATTTTTTTTTAATTTCCTTGATTGTTGTGTTTAACTTATGATGCACATACTAATTAGCACTGTTATGGTGGCCAAATCATTTAACTGCTCTGGGCCTTGGGGGAAAAAAAAAGACTAAGTATTTTGGAAGTGGATGGGAATGGAAAGGAAAGAGCTAACGTGAACATAGTTATGACTCACATTCAAAGTATAGACAGAAATGAAAATGTGTTTGCATGGAAGAGTGAGAATACTAATCCGAATAAAGAAGAGTATTTATATTACAAATCAATGGGCAATAAATTTAGAAAAGTTAGCTTAAATGGAATTAGACTCTGAGGAGTCTTAAAGAGGAAGCAAATGAAGACTTGAAGCAGACCATTGCTCCTGGATCTGTTTGTGAGGAGATAGTTAACTTTTTTTTTTTTAATTCTCCAAAAAAGCAACTGGAAAAGTGGTAGTGACAGCCAACTTCCTAGGAAGAGGCATTGCTATCAGTATGTAACTACTGGGGATTCCTATTCTACTGTGCATTGGAGTAGATATCTTTAGAAATGTCCTTTATCTATGAGTATAGAAGATACAATTTATTCCTGTTCTAAGAGTAACTATTCTAAATTTGAGATTCTTTGATGCTTTGTTTCTTTGCAATGCATAGGCATGGACCCAATTCCTAGAGTTTGTTAGATTTCCAATTATTAATCACACTTGGAAAAACAAAGCTTTCTAATAAATCTGAAAAACACTAGGACAGCATTAGAAGAAATATCTAATATTATATCTCTATATATACACATACATGTACATATGTGATATATATATATGTGTGTGTGTGTGTGTGTGTGTGTTTTTTTAGATATAACTGGACTTTACCATGATTAGTCTGACTATTGTGCTTTTGTTATGACTTATTAGTCAGAAAGATAGTTAGTAAGGATGTAGTTTCTTGCCTATTCCCTTGTTTCTAGATTCCCTTTTCCATTCTTTGAAATAATTAATTGAGAAAGTAGTCGGTAGATGAGAATAGAAAGATCAAAACTAGCTCTAATCCTGGAAATCTGGAACTTGGCTCATTAAGGAGTATCTCAGTATTTCAAGAGGTATAACTGATAACATTTCTAGTGACATTTCTCCCTAAAGGCTTCAGGAGCAGAAGTGGTCAAGATTTTGTTTTTTCTGATTAGCTGGAGCCCTGGTTCTGTTTCATTCTCCCAAGTACCAACTGGTAGTTACAGATAGTATATTCTTTATTAATTAATTCTCTCCACAATTAGTACCCCAATATCAACTAACCAGTCAACATCAACAATCTTTTATAAAAATAAATTTATGAGAAGATGTTATTCATAAGTAAAAACATTTTCTTCAT
Organism: Antechinus flavipes; assembly: GCF_016432865.1. Taxonomy (NCBI): domain Eukaryota; kingdom Metazoa; phylum Chordata; class Mammalia; order Dasyuromorphia; family Dasyuridae; genus Antechinus; species Antechinus flavipes. The sequence goes on from NC_067398.1 coordinate 320,266,845, forward strand.
CTTCAAGGACATATTCTCTTTGCATCTCAATTCCTAGAAGAGTGAGTACCATATGCTATTTACCCCATCAAGTTCATTTCCAAATTCACCATGGTGTAGACAGTAAATAAGTTCCTCTTACCTGCCTTTAATATCATTCTCTGCAGGGTCAATTAAGCCACTCAGGATTTTACTCCTAACTAAGCTTAGCTATCCAGAAAATTTGCCATAGACTTAGCTCCTAGACTTCTGGTAATTTTTTTCCTCTTGCTCTTTCAAACTACATAAGGTCCTGATCTAGTCTGATAATTTGTCATCAGAAAGCAAGAAAGAATATGTGCAAGAGGTCAATATTCAAAATTACATGTGGTTGTCTGATGGGTCAATCAATGCCTGGGTCTTCTCTTTTCACCCAAAGATTTACTGCATCTTCTCTTCCCTCAATTATAGCCATGGGGGAAAGAAAGTTGAATAATACAGCTAGTCACTTCTTGTAGATCTTCAAACTTTCAAATCAAAATTTTATTTTTTCACGTAGTGAGCAGAAATAATATACCTTATACTCATGACATCAGACACGAATCAAATGTGCCATCATAGGCAAGTCATTTAACCTCTGTTAGCCTCAGTGCCCTCAAATGTAAGTTGGGCATAATAATAGCATCTGCCTCACAGAATTGCTATACAGATTATATCAGTTATTTGTTTTTTTAATGGTGATAGTATATTTTATTATTTTTATTAAAGCTTTTTATTTATAAAATATATGCATGAGTAATTTTTCAATATTGTCCCTTGCAAAACTTTTTGTTCCAATTTTCCCCTTCTTCCCCCCATTCCCTTCTCTAGTTGGCAAGTAGTCCAATACATGTTAAATATGTTAAAATACATGTTAAATCCAATATATGTATATAAGCATATATACATATATATGTGTACAGATATACATATTTATACAATTATCTTGCTTCCCAAGAAAAATCAGATCAAAAAGAAGAAAAAGAAAAACTGAGAAAGAAAACAAAATGCAAGTAAACAATAACAGAGAGAGTGAGAATACTATGTTGTGTTCCATACTCTATTCCCACAGTTCTCTCTCTGGACGTAGATGACTCTCTTCATCACTGAACAAGTGGAACTGGTGTGAATCATCCCATTATAGAAGAGAGCTATATCTCATCAGAATTGATCATCATATAGTCTTGTTGTTACTGTGTATAATGATCTCCTGGTTCTGCTCATTTCACTTAGCATTAGTTCATGTAAGTCTCTCCAAGCCTCTCTGAAATCATCCTTCTGGTCATTTCTTACCGAACAATAATATTCCATAGCATCCATATACCATAATTTATTCAGCCATTCTCCAATTGATGGGCATCCACTCAGTTTTCAGTTTCTTGCCACTACAAAGAGGGCTGCCAAAAACATTTTTTTTGCACATGTGGGTACCTTTCCCTTCTTTAAGATCTCTTTGGGATATAATCCTGGTAGAAACATTGCTGGATCAAAGGGTATGCACAGTTTGATAACTTTTTAAACATAGTTCCCAACTGCTTTCCAGAATGGTTACCTCTCCAGAATAGTTCACAGTTCGACCAACAATGTATCAGTGTCCCAGTTTTCCCACATCCCCTCCAACATTCATCATTATCATTTCCTGTCATCTTAGCCAATCTAACAGATGTGTAGTGGTATCTCAGAATTGTCTTAATTTGCATTTCTCTGATCAATAGAGATTTGAAGCAATTTTTCATGTGAATACAAATAGTTTCAATTTCTTCATCTGAAAATTTTCTGTTCATATCTTTTGACCATTTATCAATTGGAGAATGGATTGAATTATTATAAGTCAATTGTTCATATATTTTAGAAATGAGGCCTTTATCAGATCCTTTGGATGTAGAAAATTGTTCTCCCAGTTTATTGCTTCCCTTCTAACCTTGTCTGCATTAGTTTTGTCTGTATAAAACCTTTTTAACTTATTATAATCAAAATCTATTTTGTGATCAGAAAAGATCTTTAGTTCTTTGGTCACAGATTCCTTCCTCCTCCACAAATATGAGAGATAAACTATCCTATGTTCTTCTAATTTATTTATGATATCATTCTTTATGTCTAGATCATGAACCCATTTCAACCTTACTTTGATATGTGGTGTTAGATGTGAGTCTATGTCTACTTTCTGCCATACTAGTTTCCAATTTTCCCAGTAGTTTTTGTCAAATGGTGAATTCTTATCTCAAAAGATGGGGTCTTTGGGTTTGTTGAATACTAGATTACTATAGTCATTGACTATTTTGTTCTGTGAACATAACCTATTCCACTGATCAACTTCTTTTTTTTTAACCAGTACCACATGGTTTTGTTAGCCGTTGCTTTATAATATAATTTTAGATCTTGTACAGCTAGGCCACCTTCATTTGCTTTTCTCTTCATTAATTCCTTTGAAATTCTTGACCTTTTGTTCTTCCAGATTAATTTTGTTGTTATTTTTTTCTAGGTCAATAAAATAATTTCTTGGGAGTTTTATTGGTATAGCATTAAAAAAATAGATTAGTTTAGGTAATATAGTCATCTTTATTATATTTGCTCAACCTTCCAAGAGCACTTGATATTTTTCCAATTCCTTAGATCTGACTTTATTTGTGTGGAAAGTGTTTTGTAGTTTTGCTTATACAATTCCTGACTTTCCCTTGGCAGATAGATTTGCAAATATTTTATACTATAGACAATTATTTTAAATGGAATTCCAAATGTTTTATACTCTAGACAATTATTTTAAATGTAATTTCTTTTTGTATCTCTTGCTGTTGGATTTTGTTAGTGATTTATGTGGATATATTTTGTATCCTGCAACTTTGTAAAAGTTATGGATTGCTTCTAATAGTTTTTTAGTAGGTTCTTTAAGTATACTATTATATCATCTGCAAAGAGTGATAACTTGGTTTCTTCATTACCTACCATCTCTTATTGCCAAAGCTAGCATTTCTAATACAATATTAAATATTTATGGTGATAATGGGCAACTTTGTTTCACCCTTGATTTTATTGGGATGGTTCCAGTTTATCCCCATTACATATGATGCTTGCTGGTGATTTTAAATAGATACTACTGACTGTTTTATGGCAAAGTTCATTTATTCCTTTACTCTCTAGGGTTTTTAATAGGAATGGGTATTGGATTTTATCAAATGATTTTTCTGCATCTATTGAGATAATTATACAGTTTCTGTTAATTTGGTTATTGACATAGCCAATTATGCTGATAGTTTTGCTAATATTGAACAAGTTCTTCATTCCTGGTATAAATCCTACTTGGTCATGATGTATTATCCTGGAGCTGGTTTTATGTAATCTCATTGCTAATACTTTATTTAAGATTTTAGCATCAATATTCATTAGGGAGATTTATCTATAATTTCTTTGATTTCATCCTACCTAGTAGGTATCAGTACCATATCTATGTCATAAAAGGAATTTGGTAGGAGTTCTTCATTCGCTATTTTTTTTCTAATAGTTTATATAGTATTGGAGTTAATTGCTCTTTAAATGCTTGGTAGAATTTACAGGTAAATCCATCTAGTCCTAGGGATTTTTTTAGGGAGTTGATTAATAGCTTGTTCTATTTCTTTTTCTAAAATGAGACTATTTAAGTAATTTATTTCCTCTTCTGTTAATCTGAGCAGCCTATATTTTTGTAGGTATTCCTCCATTTCATTTAGATTGTCAAATTTATTGGCATAAAGTTGACAAAGTAACTCCTAAATTATTGCTCTAATTTCCTCTTCATTGGTGGATAGTTCACCCTTTTCATTTTTGAGATTAATCAAATTAACTAAAGGTTTATCTATTTTGTTGGGGTTTTTTCATAAAATCAACTCTTAGTTTTATTTATTAATTCAATTTTTTTTTTACTTTCAATTTTGTTGATCATTCCTTTTATTTTTAGAATTTCAAGTTTGGTAAGAATGAAAAAGAAAAAAAAGAAAAAAAAAAAAAAAAAAAAAAAGAAAAAGGTGTATTCCTGTTGGTCCCTATTCAGTTTTCTCCAGAGGTCTATAATATCTAGGTTTTATTGGATTCAATTAATCTCTCTAATTTCTTTCTTCTTTATTTTGTGATTAGATTTGTCTGATTTTGAGGGAGGAAGGTTAAGGTTCCTCACTAGAAAAATTTTGCTGTCTATTTCTTCCTGTAACTAGCTTAAAATTTCCTCTAGGAATTTCCCTGCTCTACTGATTGGTGCATACACATTTAGTATTGTTACTACTTCATTATTTATGATACCCTTTATCAAGATGACTTTTTCTTCCTTATATCTTTTACTAAGATCAATGTTTACTTTTGTTTCATCTGGATCAAAATTTTATTATTTCAGCTGATGCATAATAAATACCAGTCTTTTATCTTTCCTTTGTATGTGTCTCTTTGTGTCAAATGTGTTTCTTGTAAACAATATATTGCAGGATTCTGGATTTTTTTTTAATTCACTCTGCTATTTGCTTCCATTTTATGGGAGAGTTCATCCCATTCACATTAACAGTTATGATTACCAGCTCTGTATTTCCCTCCTTTCCTAATTTCTCCCCTGTATATACTTTTGTTCTTTCTTTATACCTTGTCCTTAGTCCTGTGTTTTTTTTTACCTACTCCACCCACCACCTTATCTCTTATCACCCTTCCCCTTTCCTTTTACTTATACTTTTTTACCCACTCAACCCACTCCCTTATCTCCTATCAGTCCTTCCCCCCTTCTCTTACCTGTTTTCCTAGTATTTTTCCCTCCCTTCTATCCTGTACTTCTCTTTTATTTTCCTCTTTCTCTTCTTAATAAGGTTAGATAAATTTCTGTACTCAGCTGAATAATTAAATTGTTCCCTTTTAAAGCCAAAACTGATGAGATCAAGCTTCAGACATTGTTCATCTCCTCCTTTTTCCCCCCTCCATTGCAATAGGTTTTTTGTACCTCTTCCTGTAAACTAATTGTCCCACTATACCTCCCCTTTCCTCTTTTTCCAGTACAGACCTTTTTCCTACCTTTAAGGTCTTTTTCTTTGATGTCATCACATCAGGAAACAGTCATAACCACATCCTCAGTCCATGTGATGTCTCCCTCTGTCTTTTGCAGAGACAAACACAGTTCTCAAGTTACAAATATTATTTTCCTATCTAAGGATGTAAACAGTTTAATCTTTAAATATGTATTTCCATAGTTATCTTTTTTATGATTCTCTTGAATCCTAGATTTATAGATTAAATTTTCCATTTAGTTCTATGTTTGTTTTTTTTTTAATCCATAGAAATGATTAAAAGTCTCTTACTTCATTGAAGCTCCATCTCCTCTCCTGAAAGTCTCCCTGGGTAAGTTAATTCTTGGTTGGAATCCCAGGTCCTTTGCCTTCCAGAATGTGGTATTCCAGGTCCATAGATTCTTTATTGTAGAAGCTGTCAGAGCCTGGATAATCCTCACTATTGCTCCTTGACATTCAAATTGTTTCTATCTGGTAGCTTACAGTGTTTTTTCCTTGAGATTATAATTTTGGAGTTTTACAACAATGTTTTTTTGGGGGGTTTTCTTGTGAGATCTCTTTGTAGAGGTGATCCATGGATTCTTTCAATGAGTATTTCCCTCTCTGTTCCTAGAATATTGGGGCAGTTTTCTTTAATGATCTCTTATAGAATGCTATCCAGACTCTGGTTTTCATCATGGCATTCAGGTAGGCTAATAATTTTTAAACTGTCTCTTCTGAATCTATTTTCTAGATTGGCTATTTTGTCAATGAGGTATTTCACATTTTCTTCTTTTTTTCATTCCTTTTAATTAGTTTGATTGATTTTTGCTGTTTCACAAATTTATTAGGTTCCATTTTCCTTGTTCTAGTTTTTAATAGAGGATTTTCTTCAGTTATCTTTTGTATCTCTTTTTTCCATTTGATTTATTCTATTGTTTAAGGAGTTGTTTGCTTCAGACAATTTTTTCCTTCCTTTTCCAGATTGTTGATTTTCTCATATATATCTCTCATTTCTTTTCTCATTTTTTCTTCTACCTCTCTTATTTGCCTTTTGAAGTTTTTAATGAATATTTCCAACAAGCTTCTTTGGGCTTGAGACTATTAATATTGATCTTTGAGATTTCTTCTGTGAATTTTCTTTCCTCTTCTGAGTTTGTGCTTTGTTCTGCCCTGTCACCAAAGTAATTTTCTATGCTCAAGATTCTTTTGTTTCTTGCTCATTTTCTTTCCTTTTCTTTTGTTATTTCTTCTATTTTTCCTTTTAAGGTGGAGCTCTGCTTTTGGGGTAAAGGTGGCTTTGTTCCAAGCTTCCTGTAAAGCTTTGAGCCTTGGATTTAGCATAGGGCCCTTGTGTTTGTAGGAAATAACTTTACCTTCTCTGTTAAGGAAACAGCTTGTTTTCCCATAGTTTGCCTTCTGAACTTCAACTGGAAGCTGTCCCACTGCTTTGTTCGCCTACTGAGCCTGGAATGAGGTTCGTAGTTGCTGATTTGCTGTGATTAATCCTCTCACCAGCTTTTAAAGAGTCTATCTGATCTGGGCTCAACACCCTTTTCACCTCAGTGAGACTGATTTTTCTTGAAGTTTTTTTAGTCTAAAAAAGAGTGGTGGTTTCAATACATCAGACTGTTCAGAGGCTTTGTTTTGTGTGGTTTTTGTGGGAAACTGGGAGGGCTAGAGCAGTTTCCTGACTTTATCTTATCATCTTGGCCCCTGATTTTTTTTTTAACTTCATGATGCTTTCCTTCCATAATCACAAATGAGAAACAGCTGAGAAAGAAGAGATGTGACCATATTCTGTAGCATCTCAAATATTTCTGTACATTGTAATGGAAAGAAGAATCCATTTGGTGTCAAATGATTATGGGTTCAAATCCTACTTCTATTATTTTAACTGACAGTATATATTTGATCAAGTCACTTAACCACTCTGACCCTATTTGTTCAAACATTAAATGAGAGAAGTTTCTTGAATAATCTTCAGGGTTTCTTCCAATTTGAACTCTAGAATTATCCTACCAGTGGGGAGCCATTAGAAGTTTCTTTAACTTTAGGTGCACCTAAAGAAATTGTTGTGTTAGGAAGATTTATTTAGAAGAGACATACACAGTAGATTAGCTGAGGAAGAAAGGTCCACAGCAAAATATAATAAGAAATTGTATAAGGGTAGAATCAGTTTGCCGTGGGTGAGGAAGAGAGAAGAAGTGGGATTCTCTTCTGATTGTATGTCTTTCCTTCTTCAAAGAATTTTCCCCAAAATAAACAGAACAAGGAATACATAGAATAGTTTCCCTTGGGTATATCTGACTTTCTCTACAAAAAAGAACTCAATGAAATCACTTTTCTCCAGCTCCTGCACTGCTCTAGATGAAGGGATTAAAAGAAAACAGGATATACTTCATGTGCAAATCTAGGCAGAATTGCTCCTGGCTTTGTATGGTGTATTTATGTACATGTATGGTTGTGTGTGTTTAAACTTCCTTTTGTGGTTCCAGATTAACATCTTTATTCCTAGATGAGACATAGAGAACATTTATTGTCTCCAGTTATTTGCTGTTCTCTTTCTCCTTATTGCTTATCACCTAACAGATGACTATTTGTAGGTCCCTTTGACTGTGTTAACAGAGGAAAATGGGTGATGCTGTAGCTTTCATTTGCAAGACTGAATTTAAATTGACTTCAGGAGCCAGAATTAATGAAACTGAGTTAAATGACTCAAAAGGTTTTCTACAAGGTATTTTATTTTAATTAGCTATAGGGCAGGAAATGTGAATCATTAGAGAATTTTTTTTTAAATGTTACACTACATTGCTCTCCTCTTTTTAATCTAGGATTGCAAATGGCAAAAAAAGCTAGCTAGCTATTACCTTGCTATTTTAGTGTAGTTTTTAATGTATGTTTCTATAATATTATCAATGGTTACATATTTAAAAATCAGGGAAGATAATTAAATCGATGTTCATAGAAAGTCAATATCTTATTGAAAATCGTTTCTTTCTTAGGTCAGTATATTTTTTAAACTGTGTAAGTGGCTCGAAATTTACCCTTAAATGGGTAATTTGAAATCTGCAATCCTGAAGTCCCAGGTTCAAATTCTACTCTTCAAACTTGCTACTTTTGTGATATTGGAACAGCTACTTCAATGAGTCAATAAATACACATTTATTAAGTGCTTACTGTATATGAAGTTTGGGCAATACAAAAATAAAAGTAAATAAAAGTACACACAGACACACACACACACACACACACACACACACACACACACACACAGAGTAGCCAGGAGCAGAGGGTATAGTTCAGAATTCATTTAATTTCTCACAACCTGTTTGTTCGCCCAGCTAAGGGGTTTAGACTATATGGACTTTCAGATTTATATTTATGATCTTAAACAAACTACTTAATACAAACTCATGTATATGTGTGGGGAGAAGGGATGCTGATGTGATTTTTTTTTCTATTCTTTTGTTGTTCGTGGTGCTGGTAGTGATGGGAAAAAAATTCAGTATTGGCAGAAATAGACACCAAGATAGTGGGAGTAGATCTGGCTCAAACCAAGAGAAGAAACTTGCCTCTAGAAGTCAGTTAGAGAGAAAACTTGTCATGCAGCAACTTTCTATTTTAATCCATCATTTTGATAGTAAGATTCTAAGATCAATTCTTTCTATGCTTCATTTGTTTTATGAATGTGATTCAGTTCCCTATATATTTGAGAAGTGAGACCTTTAACAGAAGAACTTGCTATAAAAAAATAAAACAAAACAAACAAAAAACAAAACAAAACAAAACAAAACACTTTAATATTACTTCATTCTCTATGGTACCTTTAAGTAAAATGTTGCTTCCCTAATTATTTTATTTCCTTGACTATTAAGTCTAACTTTACTTTTGTTTTTATCAAGAATCATGATTGCTGCTCCTACCTTCTTCACTTCAGCAGAAGCATAATAGATTCTATTCCAGTTCTTCATTTCAACTATTTGTGTCTTTCTCTCCCCATGTGTCTCTTGCATTATTATTAAACATAAATTGTTATTGATGGATACTGATCTCCAATCCATTCTGTTATCTTCTTCTATTTTATTTCAACTCATCCTATTCATACTCACACTAATGATTATAAACTGGGAATTTTCCTCCATTTCCCTCTACCATTTTTTTCTCTTTTTATACTTTCTTCAAAAGTTTTTTCTTGCTTTTGATCATTGTCTCCCTCAATCCACCTTTCTTCTTATCAGCCCTTCGCCTATATTTCTTATCTCTTTTCCCTCCTATTCCCCTAGTGGGAAAAATAGATTTCCAGTGATAGTTATGTAGTTGATTATGTACACATATTCTTTTCTCTTTGAACCAATTCTGATGCAAGTTGAGACTCATGCATTCCTTGCCACTACCACCCATTTTCTCCTCCACTATCGACATTTTCCTTTGTGCACCTCTTTTATATGAGAAAATTTTCTCCTTTCTATTTATCTCTCATCCCTTCTCCCTGTGCATTCTTTTTTTTCTCACTAATTCATATTTTTAAAGAGATAATCCCAACAAAATCATCTCATGACCTGTCTATACAGACTCTTTCTAACTGCCCTACTATTGATAACATTCTTAGGAGTTCCATGCATCACTTTCCCATATAAGAACATATAGTTTAGCTTTATTGAGTTCTTTAATATTACTTTTTCATTTTTACCTTTTTATGTTTCCCTTAAGTCTTTTGTTTGAAGATCAAATTTTCTATGCGGCTCTGGTCTTTTTATCAAAAATACTTGAAAATCTTCTATTTCATGAAATACCCACTCCCAATTCCTCACCCCCTGAAGAATTATACTCAGTTTTGCTGTGAAGATTATTCTTTGTTGTACTCCTAGCTTCTCTGATTTTCCAAATATCATGTTCTAAGACATGTACTCCAGTAATATGAAAGTTGCTAGATCTTGTGTTATCCTGACTGCTCCAAGATATTTGAATTGTTTCCTTCTAGCTGATTAAAATATTTTTTTCTTGACCTAGTAGCTCTGGAATTTAGCTATAGTATTACTGAGAGTTTTCATTTGGGGATGTCTTTCAGGAGGTGGATTGGATTCTATTTCATTTATTTATTTTACATTTATTATGTTAATAAACATTAATGTTAATAAATATTAAATATTATTTACTCATTTATTTTTTTCAGTTTCTATTTTGCTTTCTGGATGTAAGATATCATGGCAGTTTTTATTAATAATTTCTTGAAATATGATGTGTAGGCCTTTTTGTGACTTTTATTTAAGTAATCAAATTTTTTTTTTAATTGCCTCTTCTTGATTTATTTTTCAAGGTCAATTTTCCCAATGACTTATTTCATATTTTCTTCTCCCTCTTCCATTCTTTTAAATTTGTTATATTGTTTCTTGAAATCCCATGAAGTCGTTAGCTTCCACTTGCCCAATTTGAATTTTTTAAATAATTATTTTCCTCAATAACATTTTGTAATTTTTCTACCATTTGGCCAATTCTATTTTTTAAGGAGTTCTTTTCTTTATTGAATTTTTGTACTTCCTTTTCTATTTGACTCATCTGCTTTTAAAGAAATTATGTTTTTGTTTTGTTTAGTAAATTTTTGTGCCTTTTTTACAATTAAACCAATTTTTATTATAGTAATTTTATTTTTAATATTCATGGCTTTATGAATCATGTTGGGAGAGAAAAATCAGAACAAAAGTGAAAAACCATGGGAGAGGTAAAAAAAAAATAGAAAAAAGAAATAAACATAGCATGTGTTGATTTACATTAAATATTCTTAGTTCTTTTTCCGGATGCAGATGGCATTTTCTGTTCAAAGTCTATTGGGATTGCTTTGGATCACTGAACTACTGAGAAGAACCAAGCCTTTCATAGCTGATCATCACACATTCTTGCTGTTATTATGTATAATGAATTCCTGGTTGTGAAACAAGCACAGTTCATATAAATCTTTCCAGGCCTTTCTATAATTAGCTTCTTTATCATTTTTAAAGAACAATAACATTCTATTACCTTCATATACCACGACTTGTTCAGCCATTTCCCAATTGATGGGCCTCCACTCCTTTTCCAATTCTTTGCTACCACAAGAAGAGCTACTACAAACATTTTTGCACATGTGGTTCCTTTTCCCTCCTTTATAATTTCCTTGGGATACAGATCCAGCAACGGCCCTGCTGGGTCAAAGGGTGTGCATAGTTTTATATTCCTTTGGGCATAGTTCCAGATTGCTTTCCAGAATGGTTGGGCCAATTTTTTTAAGGTGATATTTTCTCCAATATATTTTGTGCCTCTTCTACCAAATATTCATTCTCTTTTCATAATTTTCTTGCATCATTCATTTCTTTCTGCAATTTTTTCTCTACCATTCAGCTTTTTCTTTAAATTTTTTCTTGAATTCTTGCTAGGTCCAATTAACATTTTTCTTTAAAAATTGGCTTGCTGCTGTTTTTACATTTTTGTCTTCTAAGTTAATACGTTGATCTTTCTTGCCATTTTAATAATCAAGTTCTTTTTTATGCTTTCTCATTTCCACAGCCTATTGCTTCACTTTGGATTTTATGTTAAAGTTGGGCTCTGTTTGCCTCATGGTGGGGAGGCACTGTGTCAGGCTTCATGCTTTTTTGTACTATTGCTTTGGGGGTCTATACATTTTTATTACTTCCAAGGTGGTGTGAACCAGGGAGATATTTGTTCATTGTTCTCCTGGTCTGCACTCTGGTATTTGCTCAACAAGAGCCCTTGCTCCTCTGCAACCTCAACTACTAATGTTGACAACTGATATGTAGAAAGGTAAGAATATAGAAATTCTCCCCTCACCCCCACATCCCTTCTTTTTTTCTTAGTAAGAAGTTACTGGCAATAGCAATGAAACTCATACTGTAAAAAATTAGGGAGAGTACTGGCAGTGTTAAGATATTTGGAGACATCTTGGAAGGGTATAAGCTCATTTGCTATGCACTGAGCTTGGTATAACAACAATATATTGTGCACACCCTCTGGCAAAATGTATTGTATTGACCAGCACCAGGTCTTCTTTGATGGATTTATGTTTTTCATATAAATCAGTAAATAGATTTCTTGCAGTTTTCCCACTTCTCCCAGGGACTTAAGAACTGGAAACAGTTGGCATGCTGCAGTAGGAAATGATGAATCAACTGTGCTTGTAACCAATAAGTGACCTGAACTGGGTGCTGCATCCCTATTCTCTCCGCTGGGTTCTTTATCCCACTGAACTATCACAAGACTCAAGAACCCTTAAAACTTGAAGCAATCAACTTGAGGACTATTCCCATATGACCCAAGCCAAGAAATGCCAACTGAAGGAACTGCTTATTCAAGATCTAAGAATGACAGTGTTAAGTTCCATTGTTTTGTGGTTTTCAGGAATATAAGCCCTGCCCCAGCAGGTTAAATCTTCCTATTTAGAGGGTAACTTTGGTTTGGAAAATTGCTTTCCTCATTCCAAAATTAATTAAACAACCACTTGATTCCTGCTTCTGATCTACTTTGTTTGGCTACAGTCACTCACAAGTTAGAGGCTGGTTCCAGTATGATTGACAATAGCACACAATTGGAGACAGTTAATGAAGACAAATATGACCAAAATTATATATAACTCATGAATTACATAAAGGTCAATTGTAAAGGGCTGAAATTCTGCATAGGCACACTAGAATCAGACAACTGAGCATCTAAGGCTAATTACCTATTGGACAATACTCTATTAGCATATGCTTGGAAAATGGCCCTTCTCACTATTCTGTGCTGGCTCAATCTTTTGGTGTATACAGATACTTGTAGGAAGGATTAGGGGGTGGAGTAAGACAAGCCAGAGTCACTTTGGAGGACGACCACGAGGAGAGAGCAGGTTGATAGCAACTCTCATGGAGATTTGTCTGTCTGCTTTACTTCTTCCCCTAAAGACCAAGAACTTTTGCTGATCCTCACTCTGGCTGATCCTGAGGTCAACAGGAAGCTAACCTGGACGTCACAGTCAATGAACTTCAAGGTTTTTGGAATCAAAGATTTAGAACTTTAGTGACACTTAGAGGCTATCTCTTACTAGTATGCTATAATGACACCTTTGCTAATTGTTCTTTCCTATTTTAATGAAAAATTTGCAATATTTTGAAAAGGCCAAAAAATTGGATCTAGAAAGAAGAAATCAGTGTCTGATTAACCGTTGAGACAATCATTTAACAACCTGTTTCCAATCTGTCATGAGACTAATGACTATCTTCCTTTGTAGTGCCAAGGGCTTGAATCAAATAATTGTTTCATTAGATAACATACAGATTATAGAATGCTAAGGTTAATTCATTGTTTTAGTCAACAAAATGCTTGTAATGTGGTAGAATATGACTATGAAAGAATAAACTTTCTTTAAACATAATATTTAAGAGAGCCCCCTTTAATGGTGAAGTAGTATTGTACATTAATCAAATTTGATTAAGAAGGCATATATACATTTGAGAAATATTATTGCACATTTGAGAAATAATATTAACATATTATCTGAGGAATATTATATACATATAATAGTATTAAAATTTTGATCATTGTTTGTGTGCATCTGTGTGTTTATATGTGTGTTATGTGTACTCAAATAAAGATAGATAGAAAGATAGATACATAGAGATAACAACCTACAAGATGCATTGGAAAAATCTCAAATTTAACCTATATGTGACCAAAAATGTAATATTGATCATCCAGTATCTTTTTGAAGACATCTAATGAAGGGAACCCACTACATATCCAATTCATTTTTGGATAGTTCTCATTTTTAGAACTATTTTCCCAGTGTCAAGTATAAAGAGAATTCTTTCTTTTTTCTTCTTTTAACTAAGTGGTCTTTTGCATATTCCCATGAGAGCATCATTCTTGTTTCTTGCCTGATTAAGCCCAAGTTTGCTTAATATATGTGTGTGTGTGTGTGTGTGTGTGTGTGTGTGTATAGGTATATATACACACATACATATACACATACATGCACATATATGTATAAGTGCATGTATATATATTCAAAAACATATGTATAAGTATACATATATATTTATATATATATACCTATAAATATCAAAAAAGGATACACACACACATATAGGCATATAGTAGTCCTCAGTAATTTTAAGTCCTTTGGGCCTATGAAATATATTATTATATAGTAAAAGAATAATAAAATATTATTATGGTTGAGTTACCTTCAATGTGATTGCCTTTATCAAGTGTCAATTTACCATCTAATTTTTATTTATAGAATTAAGTAGAATAAGGGAACATACCCCACTTTTTAACATTCTGCCATTTTTTTAAACATTTATTTCCATTCTGCAAGAAGAATTTAAACAACAAAGAAAGCAAGCAAATCACAAAGCCCATGTGTTCTTCAACCTCAGAATGATGTGAACCAGTGAATGAAAAGGAAATCACTTGACTTTATGATCATTTAATAAGTCTCAGAGGCCTTGACATGAAGAATCAAGGAAATAGAATAGAGGGACAAAAATCAGGTTGATATAAGCTTGTGATTTCATTCTCACTTCCTCAGGTGTTTTCAGGAACAGGACCTTTTCTTTAGGTCATCTTTGTGACCCAAAATAGGGATTTGCAAGAAAAAAAAAAGCATTCAGTTTATTCACTTCCATTCTGAAGCACCAAACAGTATAAGATGCATTATATTCAAATGCAAATACCAAAATAAAAATACCAAATTCATAAAAATTATTTGCTTACTATTATTTTACAATTATCTTACAAGATGTCCACACACTTTTTTCCTTGTAAAAACAGAAAACAGAATTATCTGTGTATTATTATTTATTATATCCACAAAGAACCCAGGGCTATTCAGCAGTCATTAAATAGATTTATTACAATTATTGAAGCTGCAGGAAACTTCTCAATCTCAAATCCAAAACAGTCTGATCAAATTTTGTTTTTCTGTCCCTATGCTCTTAGTGTAAATTTTGATATCATTAAATGATCCATTTATCAATGACACTGGATAAGAATTTCATTGAATAGGTGCCTAATAATAGATTAATTTAAAATTAAAACTGAATCATCACATGGCATCAATCAAAGACTATGGTAACTAGCAAAGTGTGCTTAGTGTTTGCTGTCTTCTAGGCTAGATCTCTGGAATCAGTGGAATATCAACACAATCTTCTATTTTTTCCCCTTGCATAATAGTGTCTAAGTAGATTATGTAAGTCTTTATTAATTCTGAATTAACAAGTACATTTCAGGCACAATTTCCAGTAGATACTTATTGAATTAATACTGAGACTAGATAGAAAAGAAAATATCTTGACGGGAATTTGAAGTGTGTTCAAACTAAGTTAATAAGGAATAGAAAACTCCTTGAATTTAATTTATTCCAAAACCCAAAATTCAGAATTAATTAATATGATGAGTACATTTAACATATACATATTTATACAGGTATATGTGGTCTTAGCATGTGATTTCATTGTTTTGGGAATTCCTCATAATGAAAACCCCTCCACTAATTCAGATTTTTAACTTTTTCTGAAATTTATAGTATGAGAATTTTTTTTTCTGGGAGCACTGAGAAATTATATGTCTTTGGTCATATAGCTCATATGTCAGAGAGAAGAGACTTAAAAATTAGTCTCTTTTTTATTCTAATGCTTGCTCTGTAGCCACTAAACTACATACATTGTTTTTCTTGTCTTTCTCTGTTCTTTCTCTTTGTCTCTCTTACTCTGTCCATATCAATTTTTAAACATTAAGTGACTATTACATGTATATGTTTACATGTGCATAATATGTGTATATTTTTATGTGTGTATACATATACACATATACATATGTGTGCATATGTGAATATTTATATCTATATATAGCTACCTTTTTATATAGTGTATCTCCAAGAGTAATTGGAAAGATACATTAGAGTGAATATGCAATGTATAACTTGTGTGTAAAAGATGATTTGTGGAACAAAAAACATGAGCAAGAAGGGAGATGAAAAGGTATATGATGAGAATGGGTTATCTAAGTATTTTTATTTATTCTTATGACCACAAATATTCTTTTGGATTCCATATTATACATGTACCTTGCAAAATGGATCACAAAGTGAAGTTGGACTAAATCAGGATATTTAGTATTATCCTTAGATAATAAGAAGATAATTATAACATCATTGATGAGCTGAAAGCAATGTTAGAAATCATCCAATACAAAACTCTAATGAGAGAAAACCAAAGCTTGGAAAAATTCAATAGTTTTCCAATATTACCCACTTAGTTGTTCCAGAAATTGTAGCTAGGACAGAAAACTTAATTCCTTAATTCCTACCTTAAAGGTATTTGTATTACACCTTTCTTGTCATGGACTAGAAACTATCATGGTGACAATGTGAGTTTTTGTATTTCAGTGGAAAACATCAATCTTATTAAATAGAGATTTGAAAAGATTGTCCATGCTCTTGTATTTTATTTTGAGGTAAGATATTTGGTAAAAAGCTAAATGTTGAAAGAAAAAGAGAGTAGTGTGTTTTAGTCCAGAAAATATTTACAAGTTGACATTTTTAAGGAGTGCCTTGTGAATTTCAATTCAGTTTCTTGGAAAAACATTTCTACTAAATAAAGAGGAATGACTTTTGTTCCTTGAGGACACTATATCAAGATGGTTTGCTGACTTTAAGGAAATAAAAATCAGAGAGAAAGGAAGGAAAGGAGGTAGAGAAGAAGAAAGGAAAAATGGAAGAAAAGAGCAAAAAAGTTAGAGGGAAAGAAAGAAAGAAAGAAAGAAAGAAAGAAAGAAAGAAAGAAAGAAAGAAAGAAAGAAAGAAAGAAAGAAAGAAAGAAAGAAAGAAAGAAAGAAAGAAAGAAAGAAAGAAAGAAAGAAAGAAAGAAAGAAAGAAAAAGGAAGGAAGGAAGGGAGGGAGGGAGAGAGAAAGAAAGAAAGAGAGAGAAGAAGAAAGAAAGAAAGAAAGAAAGAAAGAAAGAAAGAAAGAAAGAAAGAAAGAAAGAAAGAAAGAAAGAAAGAAAAAGGAAGGAAGGAAGGGAGGGAGGGAGAGAGAAAGAAAGAAAGAGAAAGAAGAAAGAAAGAAAGAAAGAAAGAAAGAAAAGAAAGAAAGAAAGAAAGAAAGAAAGAAAGAAAGAGAAACAGAAAGAAAGAGAGAGAGAAAGAAAGAAAGAAAGAAAGAGAGAGAAAGAAAGGGAGACAGAAAGAAAGAGAGAGAAGAAGAAAGAAAGAGAGAAAGAAAGAAAGAGAAAGAAAGAAAACAAAGAAACAAATGAAGGAAGGGAGGGAGGGAGGGAGGAAGAGAGGGAGGAAAGAAGGAAAGGAGAAAGGAAGGAAGGAAGGAAGGAGGAAAGGAGGGAAAGAGGGAGGGAGGGAGGAAAGAAGGAAAGGAGAAAGAAAGAAAGAGAGAAAGAAAGAAAACAAAGAAAGAAAGAAAGAAAGAGAAGAAGAAAGAGAGAGAGAAAGAAAGGGAGACAGAAAGAAAGAGAGAGAAAGAAAGAAAACAAAGAAACGAAGGAAGGAAGGGAGGGAGGGAGGAAAAGAGGAAGGGAAGGAGGGAGAAAGGGAGGGAAAGAGGGAGGAAAGAAGGAAAGGTGAGTGAATGGAAGGAAAGGAGAAAGGAAGGAAGAAAGAAAGAAAGAAAGAGAGAGGGAGACAGAGAGAGAGAGAGAGAGAGAGAGAGAGAGAGAGAGAGAGAGAGAGAGAGAGAGAGAGAGAGAGAGAGAGAGAGAGAGAGAGAGTAAATTATGGAAACTCTTTCTCCAGGCATCAGGAACACTAATTCTCTATATTTGTAACATCTGTTTTTGTGGCAGTAAACAAGGAGCAAACATTTAACAGATCAAGCTCAGTATTTTATCCACTGAGTTACTCATACTCTCAGGACTCCACATGACAGTTGCTTAGTTCAGTCAGCAAAATCATTGTTCCTAAATGTTCTATTTATTTCTGATTTATTTGGGAAGATAATATCCATCCTGATACCTACATATGGTATTAGTTGTGGTCTGTTTGCTCTCATAAAACACCTGAATTATCCAAAGATCTCTAAGAATGTTTTGTGATAGACATTTCCCCCTATTCTTTGAAATGGGGGAGAAGGATGTATTTTTATTTTGTTTTGTTTCTGGGTTTTTTTTTGGGGGGGGAGGAGAACTGTTGTTCTTCTGTATATATTTTTCTATATGAATTCCATCTTGAGCCTCATGCTTATTAAATCCTGTGCTTCTAACCAAGAAATATTCCTGCTGAGCTCTTGCAAAAGGGAAGCTGCCTGACACTATATCCCTGTACTATTCAGTTATTCCCCGGGGGGACTCCGAACCAAACTTTGGCAGCACTTCCCTGACATGACAAAAATAAGACTTGTTTCCTTCCTTCAACCTGTATTAGAGAGCACTCAGTATGTGGGAGGTAGTCCATACCCCCCTGTCACCAGCATCCGTCTGAGCATGCTCAGGGGGAGCATTGGCAGACTTCTAGGGAGAGATCTCCTAGAGGCTGATTGACAATATCCATGCAGTAGATCGGTCTAATAGAAAACACACATAGTTCTTGCTTATGCCTCCCTGCACTCTGATAATAGGCAATGACAGGCTCTGGATCACAAGGGTTGCACCCAGCAGGGATAATTTTCTACTATATGTGGCACGACTCTGCCGAGGGTCATATAATATATCTTACTGAACATTTATCTTTTCCTTTATGCCACAGAAACTTAAAGCTGTCACTTTCTGGAACAATAAACTCTCTGGCTTGCATTTGGTCATCATAGAGGCAAGGCAGAAGCTGCTAGTTATAGGTGCAAAATTGTGCCTGCCTTCCCTGGCCAGTGCAAAATTGGATCTTCCCTTTTTGCTTCTCCTTTAACATGGGTTTGCCAACGCAGAGGACTATGGAAACAACAGGCACTTGCTAGTTCTTGAATGCTTTCCAACAATCTAGGGAAATTCGCATCATCATTGTCATCATTTTGAATGTCTATAGCTATAGCACTCTGGAGCTTCCCAGTGCTTTGCAGTCATTGATAGTGAATCCAATTTACATAAATGTGCCTTATACTCAGATTAATTTCTCCCCAGGATTGTGAAGGAGGAGTTCAATTTAAGTCAGAATGCAAACCCCAGTATGCCCATCTCTATAATAAAAACCCTCCCCCATACTTACCACATAGTGAGGACAAGGTTCTGATCAAATATCAAGAACACCCAAGTGAATTGTGGAACCCACAATATATGCCAAATTTTCGTGATGGTTGGAGTTTGCATTTAAAGGACTAACACTATACCTGGTCAAGGGAAATGAAAAAAATATTAAAAGAGAAAAAATATTTTAGGGTTAAAAAACACATACATAAACTTTTTGAAGCATGCTTAAAAGAAAAAAAATAGCATATTTGTCATAAACAGGTGTAAAGTTTGACCCATGTTTCACCAACCTTTTGCCAAGGAATTTCAAAGCAATCTGTAGATTAGATACGCATATCACAAAATTACATATTTAGAGCTGTAAGAGATCTTAAAGTCAATTTGGTCGAGTGCAAAGTGTTGAATTTATAGTAAAAGCTTCTGGTTTCAGATTCCGGATCTGTAGTTTGTTACCTCTGTGACTTGAACCAAGAGACCTACTTTGGTTTCAGTTTTGTAAACTGTATTAATGTGGGAGAGGAGAAATCCAGATGACCATTTAAGGCCCCTAAATCTAGTATTCAATTCAATTCACTCATTACGTGGAAAAAGAAATTCAGGTGCAGGGAATTTAAGTAACTTTTAAATTTATCCAAGTAGTAAGTTATAATACGTGGATCCTTATCCAGTGTCCTTTGATTATGGATTCAACACACTTTCTTCTATACCACATTCCTTTAAAAGTCATTTCCACTTAGGGAGGGGCTGCAGAGATTCTAACTGATTCATAAGAGCCAATTATTAAATTTTCAACGTGAGTATTTATACATCCCTTATTCAGCAAATGCCACATAACAAAGTTGACTTGTTTTCTTGATTGTCTAGACGTAAGAAAGTGACATAGAAAATGATAGTAATACAAATTAAACTTAAACCTGTGGCATATATGCATTTTTTCAGAAAGCCTTTTGTTAAACATTTATTGGTATACCTCTTTTTTCAACTCTGTATCTGATAACCAAGGGCATAATTTCTACAGATTGCTATATGCTTCTGAGATGAAACTTTGAATAAAATTAGTAAATCAGAATTCGGGTTTGAAGCATCAGAACTTGAATACAAGTCCTTGAATTCCAAATACAGCAATCATTGCACTGTAATATATTGTTATAGCTCTTCAGCCTTTCCAGGATCAGCCTAATTTCTCTTTTAAGCAAAAAAAAATAAAATAAATATACTAGTTCCACATTATACACATGGTTGACATTTATGTATATATGTAGAATATATATATATAATGTATATACATTATATATGTTATTTATCTATTTGTTTTAAATTAAAACATTTGAATGTGAGCAATTTCCTAGAGGCTATCTTAAGGCCACAGGAATGACCAGATCACTGGTGACCTAAGTCTCATCCAGTATTGTTTTTTCTTGTTTGTTTTTTCCTATTATTGTCCCAATAAGAATAAGAGGTAAGCAGGTTTGTTTTTGTATAGATTCAGTCACAAAGTGATAAAATGACATTTCCAAGGCTAGAATAGCTGATAATCTAAGACCAAAGAATTCCTTTGCTTTATTCCTGGAATACATATTTTTAATTTATAAGTCCAGTCAATGCAAGTTATTTAAAATTTGGGGGCTACTGGAACTCTAATTAGAAACTAGGTATGAAGGATTTTTGTGGTGATCTTTTTCTTCTTTAAAATAATATAAAGGTTCTCTCTGGGGGAGAGGTCAGGTTTCTCGGGGAGGTTTTCTGGAGGCAGCCTTAGTATCAGTTCAGATCAATAATTACCCCAAATGCAGCCAGCTGGTAAAAATACAAATGTTTATTTTTCCTTCCAAGTCTTGTCTCTTTCCTTGGGCCTGGATAGCCAGATTCTTAGAGGCCTATCTCTCTGCTCGGTTCCAAGAGCTCCTGCAGCTTTGTCCTTTGTCTCTGCTCCCTTCAGCCTCTAGCCAGCACAAAGATGAAGCTGTCTCTCTTACCTTCCAAATGAATTCTCTCCTGGCTCTAGCTCAACTCCAACTTGTGGCTTCTTCTGACTTGATGCTCCACTCTCCATGTAATTCAGCTGAATTCTCTTAACTGGGCCTCTGCTTTCTTCTATATATCAGAGAGAGGGATTATGCGTTTTCTCCCAGAGTGCTCTCTGGCCCTAAGAGCTTCAGGGAGGTGTGAATTCACAAAATTACAAAGTTCACTTTGTGAATCTCCCATACTTGTGAATTCCAATGAGTAAAGGTGTAAACACAAGCATTGTATTAATTAGTTCTACTTAGTACCTTGTTTCAGGTTCTGGCCCAAAATATCAATTCTAATGAGTTAGCAGTTTGTAAAGATTCCAACAGATTTTCTTTACAGTTTTTCCTAAATGGGCCTCTTTAATAACAGTTGAATGTTTCTTTGCTTGTTTAATAATGTCAGGTCTAGGGCAATTGAATACCCAACAAATTGACTTGTCATTGATTTGGCTATAAGACATATCTTTTCATTGATACTTTTGCTATTTTTTGTCATTATTTTACAGACATAAGTGTCTGTACCTTTGGATTAGATGGACTAAAGGGAAACATTAGTCTAATTTTTGTTTGGAGTCAAAAGTTATATTTGCATGGTGCCAAAACAATCTGTTGAAAAGGTAAAAACAAATAATTATCCAATGTCTCTGTGTCTCTCTCCCCCCCTTCTCCCTCAATCGAGGTTAAGTAACTTGCCCAGGATCACACAGTTAGGAAGTGTTAAGTATACAAGGCCAGATTTAAATTCAGGTCCTCCTGACTTCAGGGCTGGTACTCTATCCACTGCACTATCTACCTGCCCCTGTTTTCTCAAAAATTTAATTTGACTAATATTTCTCCTATCTGTTCAGTTGTCTGATGCCATGAAGCTATAGAGAGATAGGATGGTTATTTTCTAGTACTGCATAAACCAAAGGTTCAGAAACAGAGAGGTAGTTGAATAGAGAGTTAGATTCAGGTATGGAAAGGGGAATCAATGGTTGATCACCTAGGGGATTCTGGGATTGTGTTCTCTAAAGAATGACTATGTATATATGGTTTCTGTTCTCACTCCACCCTCATCTCAATAAGATTGAAATATAGAAGCTCCTATGTTTTGGAGACTAAATAATTAAATAAGATTGAGTGAAAAATTGTTCCATCTGAATATGCAATTTTTTTGAATTATAGATTATTTTCTGTTATCTTCTATACTCCATTAGCATGAATAATCTAAAATTGGTTAGAGCATTCTTTTTTCTTGATTTTGAAAAGACCTTTGTCTATGTTGGAAAAATGAGAAAAGTTTCACAAACATTTTGTCTAACCTTTCTTCTTTATTTAAAATGGATAAGTTTTTTTTTCATTTCATTTTCCAGTTTTGATTATTTTCTTTCCAAATTATTCTAGAGCAATAATTTGCAATCGATTCTATTGGATTACAGTTAATTCAATGACTTAGTAGAAAGCAGACATCCCCATCCCCATAATGTGGGAACTGTTGTATAATACTCCCAGCATGTTTCCATAGTTGGAATCATGGAGTCTGCAAAAGACTCTCAGCTGAATTGACGATAAAATGAGAATGGGAAGCTAGAATTAGTTTTTAGTTATTTGTGGTTTGAGATTTCTTTTCCTGAAGAGCCTGAAGAAAAAAGTACATAAATTTCAACAGAGAAAGGGAACCAATAAGGCCAATTGCTTTCATCTCTCTCTTTCTCCCTCTTTACATTCAGTCTCTCCTGCGGTCCCTCTCTATTTCCCTTCCTTCTTTTCTACCTATCTTCCCTCTTGTTAAAGACTTTCAGCATTTTTTGAAGATTTTAGATTTGTGGCAATCTGGATCCTAGTATTGATTGGAACATTCATCGTCCTAAGAATATAGCGCTGCACCACATAACCTTTATGTCAAACTTGTTGTTTTGCATCATAATTACTTTATTCTCAATAGTATTTTACTTTTTCCAAATACATGTAAATATAGTTTTCAACATTTATTTTTATAAGATTGTTGAGTTTCAAATTTTTCTCCCTCCCTCTCCCACCTCCCCTTTCCCAAAAATAGCAAGAAATCCAATACAGTTTAAACATGTGTGATCCTTTTAAACATATTTCCATATTTGTCAGGTTGTACAAGAAAAATCAGATCAAGGGGGGAGGAAAACCATGAGTATGAAAAAGCAAACAAACAAAAAAAGGTGAAAACATGTTTCCATTTCTCTCTTTTTGGATGCAGATGGCATTTTCTGTCCCAAGTTTATTGGAATTGTCTTGGATCACTGCCTTGTTGAAAAGAGCCAAATACATCATTGTTGATCATCACAAAATCTTCTTGCCACTGTTTCTGGTTGTTTTCTGTTTCTGCTCCCTTGACCCAGTATCAATTCATGTAAGTCTTTCCAGGCTTTCCTGAAATCATATAGCTTATCATTTTTTATAGAGCAATAATATTCCATTATATTCAAATACTACAACTTATTCAGCCATTTTCTAACTGATGGGTATCCACTTAATTTCCAATTCCTTGCCGCTACAAAAAGAGCAGCTACAAACATTTTTGTATATTCCATAGTCAATTTTAAAATTGATCTTTAAAAATACAAGATTATTTTGTCATTCAATACATCAACAAATATTTATTAAACACCTACCATGTGCTAAGCACTGTGCAAAGTGTTTTTTTTTAATTTTTTTATTTAATAATTACATTATATTTACACTCATTTCTGTTCCGATTTTTTTTTCCCCTCCCTCCCTCCACCCCCTCCCCTAGATGGCAAGCAGTCCTTTATATGTTGGATATGTTGTAGTATATCCTAGATACAATATATGTTTGCAGAACCGAACAGTTCTCTTGTTGCATAGGGAGAATTGGATTCAGAAGGTATAGATAATCCGGGAAGAGAAACAAAAATGCAGATAGTTCACATTCGTTTCCCAGTGTTCTTTCTTTGGGTGTAGCTGCTTTTGTCCGTCATTTATCAATTGAAACTCAGGTCTCTTTGTCAAAGAAATCCACTTCCATCAAAATATGTCCTCATACAATATCGTTGTCGAAGTGTATAATGATCTCCTGGTTCTGCTCATTTCACTTAGCATCAGTTCATGTAAGTCTCGCCAGTCCTCTCTGTATTCATCCTGCTGGTCATTTCTTACAGAACAATAATATTCCATAACATTCATATACCACAATTTTCCCAGCCATTCTCCAATTGATGGGCATCCATTCATTTTCCAGTTTCTAGCCACTACAAACAGGGCTGCTACAAACATTTTGGCACATACAGGTCCCTTTCCCTTCTTTAGTATTTCTTTGGGATATAAGCCCAATAGAAACACTGCTGGATCAAAGGATATGCACATTTTGATAATTTTTTGGGCATAATTCCAGATTGCTCTCCAGAATGGTTGGATTCGTTCACAACTCCACCAACAATGCATTAGTGTCCCAGTTTTCCCGCATCCCCTCCAACATTCATCATTATTTTTTCCTGTCATCTTAGCCAATCTGACAGGTGTGTAGTGGTATCTCAGAGTTGTCTTAATTTGCATTTCTCTGATCAATAATGATTTGGAACACTCTTTCATATGAGTGGTAATAGTTTCAATCTCATCCTCTGAAAATTGTCTGTTCATATCCTTTGACCATTTATCAATTGGAGAATGGCTTGATTTCTTATAAATTTGAGTCAGTTCTCTATATATTTTGGAAATGAGGCCTTTATCAGAACCTTTAACTGTGAAAATGTTTTCCCAGTTTGTCGCTTCCCTTCTAATCTTGTTTGCATTAGTTTTATTTGTACAAAGGCTTTTTAATTTGATGTAATCGAAATTTTCTATTCTGTGATCAGTAATGGTCTCTAGTTCATCTTTGGTCACAAATTTCTTTCTCCTCCACAAGTCTGAGAGATAAACTATTCTATGTTCCTCTAATTTATTTATAGTCTCGTTCTTTATGCCTAGGTCATAGACCCATTTTGATCTTATCTTGGTATATGGTGTTAAGTGTGGGTCCATGCCTAATTTCTGCCATACTAATTTCCAATTATCCCAGCAGTTTTTATCAAATAATGAATTCTTTTCCCAGAAGTTAGGGGCTTTGGGTTTGTCAAACACTAGATTGCTATAGTTGACTATTCTGTCTTGTGAGCCTAGCCTTTTCCACTGATCCACTAATCTATTTCTTAGCCAATACCAAATGGTTTTGGTGACTGCTGCTTTATAATATAATTTTAGATCAGGTACAGCTAGGCCACCTTCATTTGATTTTTTTTTCATTAATTCCCTTGAGATTCTCGACTTTTTATTGTTCCATATGAATTTTGTTGTTATTTTTTCTAGATCAATAAAATATTTTCTTGGAAGTTTGATTGGTATAGCACTAAATAAATAGATTAGTTTAGGGAGTATTGTCATCTTTATTATGTTCGCTCGGCCGATCCAAGAGCACTTAATATTTTTCCAATTATTTAAGTCTGACTTTATTTGTGTGGAGACTTTTTTATAATTTTGCTCATATAATTCCTGACTTTCCTTTGGTAGATAGATTCCCAAATATTTTATGGTATCAACAGTTATTCTGAATGGAATTTCTCTTTGTATCTCTTGCTGTTGGGTTTTGTTGGTGATGTATAAAAATGCTGAGGATTTATGGGGATTTATTTTGTAGCCAGCTACTTTGCTAAAATTATGAATTATTTCCAATAGCTTTTTGGTAGAATCTCTGGGGTTCTCTAGGTATACCATCATATCATCTGCAAAGAGTGATAGTTTGGTTTCCTCATTGCCTACTCTAATTCCTTTTATATCTTTCTTGACTCTTATTGCCGAGGCTAGTGTTTCTAATACGATATTAAATAATAATGGTGATAGTGGGCAACCTTGCTTCACTCCAGATCTTACTGGGAAAGGTTCCAGTTTTTCCCCATTGCATATGATGCTTACTGATGGTTTTAAATATATGCTCCTGACTATTTTAAGGAAAAGTCCATTTATTCCTATGCTCTCAAGTGTTTTTATTAGGAATGGATGTTGGATTTTATCAAATGCTTTTTCTGCATCTATTGAGATGATCATGTGGTTTTTGTTTGTTTGGTTATTGATATAGTCAATTATGTTAATAGTTTTCCTAATATTGAACCAGCCCTGCATTCCTGGTATAAATCCTACTTGGTCATAGTGTATTATCCTGGTGACAATTTTCTGTAATCTTTTTGCTAATATTTTATTTAAGATTTTAGCATCAATATTCATTAGGGAGATTGGTCTATAATTTTCTTTCTCTGTTTTCAGCCTACCTGGTTTAGGTATCAGTACCATATCTGTGTCATAAAAGGAGTTTGGTAGGACTCCTTCAATCCCTATTTTTTCAAATAGTTTATATAACATTGGAGTTAATTGTTCTTTAAATGTTTGGTAGAATTCACATGTAAATCCATCTGGTCCTGGGGATTTTTTCTTAGGGAGTTGATTGATAGTTTGTTCTATTTCTTTTTCTGAGATGGGACTGTTTAGGATATTTACTTCTTCCTCTGTTAGTTTGGGCAAGCTGTATTTTTGGAGGTATTTTTCTATTTCATTTAAGTTGTCGAATTTATTGGCATAAAGTTGGGCAAAGTAACTCCTAATTATTGCTCTAATTTCCTCTTCGTTAGTGGTGAGTTCTCCCTTTTCATTTTTAAGACTAACAATTTGATTTTCCTCTTTCCTTTTTTTAATCAGATTTACTAAGGGTTTGTCTATTTTGTTGGTTTTTTCATAGAACCAACTCTTAGTTTTATTAATCAATTCAATAGTTTTTTTACTTTCAATTTTATTGATCTCACCTTTTACTTTTAGAATTTCAAGTTTAGTGTTTGACTGGGGGTTTTTAATTTGTTCCTTTTCTAGCATTTTTAATTGCAAACCCAATTCATTGACCTTCTCTTTCTCTATTTTATACAAATAGGCCTCTAGAGATATGAAATTTCCCCTTATTACCGCTTTGGCTGCATCCCATACATTTTGGTATGATGTCTCATTATTATCGTTTTCTTGGGTGAAGTTATTAATTATGTCTATGATTTGCTGTTTTACCCAATCATTCTTTAGTATGAGATTATTTAGTTTCCAATTATTTTTTGGTCTACTTCCCCCTGCTTTTTTGTTGAATGTAATTTTCATTGCATCATGGTCTGAAAAGGATGCATTTACTATTTCTGCCTTACTACATTTGAGTTTGAGGTTTTTATGTCCTAATATATGGTCAATTTTTGTATAGGTTCCATGAACTGCTGAAAAGAAAGTGTATTCCTTTCTGTCTCCATTACATTTTCTCCAGAGATCTATCATATCTAGCTTTTCTAGTATTCTGTTTACCTCTTTGACTTCTTTCTTATTTATTTTCTGGTTTGATTTATCTAATTCTGAGAGTGCAAGGTTAAGATCTCCCACTATTATAGTTTTACTGTCTATTTCTTCTTGCAGCTCTCTTAGTTTCTCTTTTAAGAATTTAGATGCTACCCCACTTGGTGCATATATGTTTAATATAGATAGTGCTTCATTATCCATGCTACCCTTTAGCAAGATATAGTGTCCTTCCTTATCTCTTTTAATTAGGTCAATTTTTGCTTTAGCTTGATTTGAGATCAGGATGGCTACCCCTGCTTTTTTGACTTCACCTGAAGCATAGTAGATTTTGCTCCAACCTTTTACCTTTAACCTGCATGTATCTCCCCGCTTCAGGTGTGTTTCCTGTAAACAACATATTGTAGGATTCTGGCTTTTAATCCATTCTGCTAACCGCTTTCTCTTTATGGGGGAGTTTACCCCGTTCACGTTTATGGTTAGAATGACCAATTCTGTATTACTTGCCATCTTGTTAACCCCGGTTTATGCTTTCCTCCCTTCTTTCCCCTTTCCCCCCCTTCCAAGTATTAAGCTTGTGAGCACCCTTGCTTCTCACAGCCCTCCCTTTTTAGTATCCCTCCCCCCTCCTTAGAGTTCCTCCCCCTATCTTACCCCTTTCCCTCCCAGTTCCCGTATTCCCTTCCCCTTAGCTTATTCCTTCCCTTTCCACTTTTCCCTTCTCACTTTTCAATGAGATGGGAGAAGTTTCACCATAGATTGAATATGTCTTAAGATTTTTCACTTAAAGCCAATTCTGAAGGCAGTAAGATACCCACTATATTCATCCCCCTCCATTCTTTCTCTCAGATATAATAGGTTTCCTATGCCTCTTCATGAGATGTACTACCCCCACTTTACCCTTTTTCTGGTACAATGTCCTTTCCACATCAATTTCTAGAACAAGGTATACATGTATTCTTTATACATCTATATAGTCAAAATATAGTTCCCAAGATTAATCTTTACCTTTTTAGATTTCTCTTGAGTTCTATATTTGTAGATCAAACTTTTTGTTAAGTTCTGGTTTTTTCATCAGAAATAGATGAAATTCGCTTACTTCGTTGAATGTCCATCTTCTTCCCTGGAAAAAGATGCTCATTCTCGCTGGGTAAGTTATTTTTGGTTGCATACCAAGTTCCTTAGCCTTTCGGAATATCATATTCCAGGCCCTTCGATCTTTTAATGTGGATGCTGCCAGATCCTGGGTGATCCTTATTGTGGCTCCTTGATACTTGAATTGGGTTTTTCTAGCCGCTTGCAATATTTTTTCTTTCACCTGAGGGTTCTGGCATTTGGCCACTATATTCCTTGGTGTTTTGATTTTAGGATCCCTTTCAGTGGGTGATCGATGAATCCTTTCAATGTTTATTTTTTCCTCTGTTCCTATGACTTCTGGGCAGTTCTCTTTGATAATTTCCTGGAAGACAGTGTCCAGGCTCTTTTTTTCATCATGTTTTTCTGGGAGTCCAATGATTCTCAGATTGTCTCTCCTGGATCTGTTTTCCAGGTCTGTTGTCTTCCCCAGAAGGTATTTCACATTTTTCTCCATTGTTTGATTTTTTTGGATTTGCTTGACTGATTCTTCTTGTCTCCTCGAGTCATTCAATTCCACTTGTTCAATTCTGATTTTCAGTGAAGTATTCTCTTCACTCACTTTTTTAAAATCTTTCTCTAATTGTCCAATTGAGTTCTTTTGTTCTGTGGAATTTTTTTCCATTTCGCCAATTTTGTTTTTTAGAGAGCTGTTTTCTGTTTCCAGTTCACTAATCCTATTTTTCAAGGATTTTACTTCTTTATCCACTCTCTCTTTAACTTTCTCCAGGCTCTTTTGCCAAGCCTCCCTCTCCTTTTGCCAAGCCTCCCTCTCCTTTTGCCAAGCCTCACTCTGCTTTCCCCATTTTTCTTCTAGCTCCCTTGTGAGAGCCTTTTTAATCACTTCTATGAGGTTCATCTGTGCTGAGGAACAGATGTCTCCTCCTTTGGGGAATCACCTGGGGACTGCCTGTTTTTAGTCTCCTCAGGATTTAGAGTCTGCTCTCTATCTGTATAGAAGCTGTCAAGGGTTAAAGTCCTCTTCAGCTTCTTGCTCATTCTGTCTATTAATCAGAGATAAACTACCAAAGAAAAACAGAAAAAACTGGAGTCTTTCTTTGGGGGGGGGGGCTGGGTGTGTTATCGAGCTTCCTCTACAGACTGCAGGTGGCAGCAGTGAGGCACTAGCAGGACTGTGCTGCGCCTGCGCTCTGAGATCCCAAAGCGTGCTGAGTCACTGAGGGGGGGGAAGTGGGGGGGGGGGGCCAGGTCCTGAGAGACTCCAGCTGTTTGCGGTTGTATTCTTCAGCCCCGGTGTTTTTAGCTTCTCTGCTGGGCTGTTGACTTGCTGCCGGAGGAAATTATCCAAACCTGTAGCGAAGCTCTCCCCGCAGAAACGGCTACGATCACTCTCCACCCCCTCTCCAGTCTGCTCCTGTGCTCTCACTGCCGCTGCCCGCCGCCT
The DNA here is from genome assembly GCF_016432865.1 of Antechinus flavipes. Lineage (NCBI taxonomy): Eukaryota > Metazoa > Chordata > Mammalia > Dasyuromorphia > Dasyuridae > Antechinus > Antechinus flavipes. The sequence goes on from NC_067398.1 coordinate 320,296,861, forward strand.
GCGCCCGATCTAAAACCGCCCCAGCCCTCCAGTAAAGACAGACCTTTCTTGGCGGATCTCAAGGATGGCTTCTCTTGGTAACTATTTGTGGGTTTTTTTCAGTCAAGCATTGATTCAGAGGCTTGTAATGAAGTGGATAGTGAGAGAAAGCGCGGAGCTTATGCAACTGTGAGCCTCCTCTCTGCCATCTTAACCGGAAGTCCAAAGTGTTTTGTTAACACAACAGAGAATCTAAGGCAGAATCTCCTAGATGTGAGAGATGCTGTGGAGTTGATGGTGAAGTTTCCCTACTTCCCATCTTCAGTTACTATCAAGTTACATATTTAAGTCCTGGTAGGCAACATCACTCATTCAATCCCGTTAATTTTCGAAATTAGCTTGATAATATACTGTTGCATCATGAGAAACCCAGAGGTCTGGGAAAGTCTGAATAGGTAAGACAACTGGTTATGAGGTCACTTCTAATGGTGTTATTCTTGGTTGCTGTATTGCACCTTTCAATAAACTTCTCCACTAGGGGAGCCAATAGAAGACAAGTACTATATATGGGTTTCTTTCCTGTTCCTTCCCCATTACCCTCTCTGACTGTGTGTTCCTATCACCTTGGGTGAGCATTTAGGATTTTAAATTCAGAAAATCACCTAAAAGGAACTATGATAAATCTTATCACAAGGTTTGTAAGAACTGTCTTTGACAACCCCTTCTAAGCCATTTTCTTTTCCTTTAGGAATGTTTTTTGACAGTGAAAACTTTGGCTTCAAAGACTTATCTAGTAATTTTGGTGCCCAGAGTGAGCAGCTGTGCTCAAAGCAAACTAGCAGTGTACTCAAATCCATTTTGCAGTTCATGAAATGAAAATAATACAAGGAGTAATTAATACTAATTGATTGAATGAGAAGGGAAATTAGTTATTATAGTAACTCTATTTTGTGCCACCTAAATTTTGGTTCCCTGAGGCAGAGGCTTGATTACCCCACCCAGGTTGAAGCTTGGTTGACATTATTACTGTAATTGTTATTTTTATTCAGTGCTTTATTATAACACCATTGGTTATACCCTATTTATTTGCACTGCCTAATTTCATTAACCTTTTATTATTGAACTAAAGGATGATCTGCTAAGAAAGTGGAATGTTGGTGAATAGAGCTACAGTAGGCATACTACTCAAGAATAGATTAAAAAGTTAGCTCATTCATTATCATACTAGACTTTCTTGTTTGCTTTAGAGGATGTACTAGTATTTCTGAAATACTATGCCAATAATAACGATGCCCTCATATACTCCCATGAGCTTGCATTCTTTTCATTATTTCTAAGTAAATTCTTCCACCAGACTGATTTTTTTCTTTGCTTTGACCTACTTGCTCATTTCTATATTTGGGGTGTACTGGTAAATGTTTAACAATCAGCTCTCTAGTAGTAAAAAAGAAAATGTACAGACAGCATCCTTTCAAGTTTAATCTTCATCACTGTCATTTTCTCCATCACTTTCTTAAGTCCAGAAAATCCACAGAACAAATCAAGCCCTAATTTGTATCATTTGTCAATTTCTGAAGTATAAGTGCTCACACCAAAAATTTGACTTTCAATTTTCTGGACCTGATTTGAGCTGGCTCCAACAAAACACTGACTATAAGTCTTTTTTTCCCGTCTGTTAAACTGCTGTAGCGATTTTTCAAGGAAAGAGTGCCTCATCTCAATGTTTAAAACTAGGCATTGTTTTTCCTTTTACTCACACATGTTGTTGAACAGATGTGAGACTATGGTTCCATAGAGCTTTATCAAGAGTCCAAAGATCCAGGCTCAGTGCAATGTTAAACTACCCTGCACAGATGGTAGGTAGTTCTTTTGCATCCAAAAGGATGTCAACCTTGCCATTATTGCTTTATGAACTTGGCGTATGCTTAAGGATAAACTGGTAACTAGTAAACACAAGAAAATGGGGTAAGAGAAAACATTCTGTATGTGCAAATATCCCCATTGTTGTTGTTATTGTTGAGTCATTTTAATCAAATCTTACTCTGTGACCCTATTGGGGTTTTCTTGGCAAAGATAATATAGAGGCAAAGAGTTTGCCATTTCCTTTTTCAGTTCACTTTTTAGGTGAGGAAATTGAGGTAAATAGGATTAAGTGATTTGCCCAGGTTCACTTAGCCAGTGTCCGAAGAGAGATTGAACTCAGATCCTATTGACTCCAAGACCGATGGTCTATTTACTATATCACCTCAGAATCCATTCCCATTGTACATGTGAATCATTGATACTCTGTATCACTACTAGTTAAGAAATGTCCACAGGTTGAAGGAACAATTATTTGCTTTTTCTGTTCTATGTCATTCAACTGTATATGGTATCCTTCACTTAAAATGAAAGTACATCTATTGTATTTAATTGTCCTTAAAAAAAAAACTTCAGAAAAAAAGAAAGAAGGTCTTACTGTAAGTATACCTCACAATTGAGGCAGTGTCTGAACAGCAGGGAATAGGTAGAAGGAAAGGAGAAGGTAAGAAACAGGAACAGACCTAGAGGAGAAGTCTAATGACCCATTCACCTCTGAAAAAAATATCTAGACCACCTTTGGAATGAAAACCTTTATGTGTGTGAAAAGGAATTGTTCCAAAGAATGAAAACTACATCAATGCACTGTGGATACACCCAAGGAAGTGAGTATTAAGTCTTGAAACTTAATGCAGTTGGGGACATAAACTAAAGGCTAGTATGTTGAAGGGGATCTCACCAGTGTTAAAAAAAAAAAAAAACTCCACAAAAATCAAACCTTCCAAAAAAATTAGTTCCAGAACAATGTAGGGCAACATCAAGAGGAACTTAAAAAAAATTCAAGCTGTCCAAAAATAGAAAAGGCAACTTACTTGCTTGTGTGTGTATGTATGCATGTGTGTGTGTTTTCCAATCAGAAAATGGACTGAGTTGATATTATAGGAAGGATTTCAAAGGAAGTTTGTAAGATATTGGATTAGATCATAGGATCATTTGTCTAGAACTGGAGGCAAACAGTGTATATATTGTCTACTCCATGTCATTTTATTGATAAAGACATTGAAATCTAGGGATGCCCATGATCATTGAGGTCATGAATAGCAGATCCATGATTTGAATTCATTTCCACTGATTACAAGCAAGATTCTCCCTTTCAACACATCTAAAATTCCTTTTAACTCTAAATTAAAGAATTTTATGGAAATCACCAAATCCCATAATCAAATACATTGCACATTTGCTTTTTATCATTTTTAGAACTTTTGATATCTAATGTGATTGAGTCTGAAGATACTTCTGAAAGTATATGCAAACTTTGCAAGTATATACTTCTTAAAGAATACCTCTGTGAATCTGTTTCCCATCTGCACAGATAAACTTGTTGTAAAAAAATGTGTTCGTCTCTGAAGAAAAATATTTATTAATACTGAGGAAATTTCTGTTTGAAAGTCTTCAACCCCCTCCTGGGTTATGGTCATCTATTTTCACAATACTTAGTTTTGGGAACCACATCCTGACATTAAACAGGGGTGTTTGATATCCTCCTTGAAAAATCAGCCAAAAATCAGAGACCTGAGCATGTCTGCAGCATGAACTTGGATGGCTTGCAATTGAAAGTTGGCTGAAGCTTGCACCCTGTAACTGCTTTGCCAGCAGTCCAGCAGTTAAAAGGCTTGATTTCCTGTCTGTTCATCTGTAGTTGTGTTTATGTCTCTCACTTAAGCAGTTTTCAACACACTTCTGTGCTTCTTTTGATATACTGAACATGCAGGTGTATCTATGAGTGTGCCAGGAATTGTGTCCAGAACTGATCTTCATTGCTAAAACACACATCTTTGAAATTAGATTTCCAGCACATACCACATTTACTCTAATGTAGGCCATTCCCCCCCTCAGAGAGGAATGTCAAAGTTATTTTCTTCCCACTTTTTCATATCACACCCACTGTAAAAATAGCACTGAATTTGGGGTCAAACAACTTGAATTTAAATTTTGTTCCCTACTACTTTTTACTTGTGAGACATTGGATATGTCATTTCTCCTCACTGGGAGCCAAATTTCTAATCTGTGAAAGATGAAGCTTGCCTTAGATGTTAAGGTCAATTTAGGCTCTATGTTCTATGAATTAATGTCATACCTATTAACTGAAAATTGGCAACATAACACAGTTTTAAGTTTTATCCCTTTCAAAGAGGATCACTTGCTGCTTTTTTCTTTAAAGAATGTTAGAATAAAGGGGGTGAGATGACTCTCTATCATGAGAGCTTACCTTTGTCAAAAAATTAAAACTAAAATAGAATTACTCTGGCTAAGACCAAGAACTGAGGAGAAGAGAAGAAATAGGTGATGAGAGAAATACTTAGCAGCTTAGACTGTTTGCTTAACCTCCTGTCCAATTCCTGTTATGAAACCTCTGCAATTACCAATTGGAAATTTGTGCGTTATATAATGAATTTATGGAAAAATGCCCAAGACACATATGGTTTCATACAAAAAATTATTAGCATAGAATCTAATGGAAAACATGCATGTAGGTACACATGCATGCATGCATGCTTGTATTTTTTACCTAGGAAGCTCTTTGAAAATATTTTTTTAAAAAGAGGGGAAAAAAATCACATAATTTCCAGTCATCATACCAGCCAATAAGACACCACATTAGCATTCTTCATAGAATCTTCTTTAAAGTAAACAAAATTCTTGCAGGTATCAACCAGACTATACCTGAGATGCAAGAAAGCCTAAGTTCTCTTTTCTAAGCTTCTCTATGTCTCTCTCTATATATCAACTTCTCCCATACCTCCACTGGTCTATTTTTCAAAGGCAACATAAACAAGGCCCCTGTTTATCCCAGGGGGTTAATTTGGTTAGACTTTGATGCATCACATTGTGACTGGTGTTAATATTTTACTTCCAAAGCCAGATCATCTTTTATCTTTTATTTATAGTGATCTTCATATTCATTTCTCAACTGAGGCAGGCACTGCAGGGAGAACTGGCGTTGATCTCTAATTTTTTTTTCCTCTCCTTTTTTGTAATGCATACTTTTTGACCCTTAAGAAACAGCACAGTGGTTTTTAAAACACACACACATACACACACAAATGTAAATACATACACACAAACATACACACACAAACACAGAATTTGGAATTGTGAATTCTGTATGACATCTGGAGCTATTTATAAACCTTTGTCACCCAGCCAGTAATTTACATATAAAAAGGAAATAATCTGCAGCATGATACAATATAAGTACATGTGTCTTCAAAAAGGAAGATGTTTGTGCTATATTCCCATGAATTAAAGTACTTTGACTATTAAAAGATGAGAAAGAATTTAACAGAAAATCAGTGGACATATGGGATGAGAAATTAAATATCTTTTGCCAAGTACAAATGAATTCATGGGGAGTATTCAAGAGTTAAGTCCAATAGTTTGCCTTTTAAGGAATCATAATCTTAACTCATTGTCCCAGAACAGCATTCAAAAGGAATTGCAAATGAATGTATATATAGTACAACTATTACCTGGTTTCTCATGTTTTTGGCAGCCAGGTTGACTGATAATGAAAAGGATTATATGTGGCTAGGAATTCTTAAGGGCAGAGAAGTATTGGGGGTAGAGCTATGGCATAAGTACTTAAGTTTAGAGGAAGTTTTGAACATTAAGAGTTGAGGAATAATCTAGAAGAGATCTGACTCAATCTTGAGCATATGGTTACCCACCCAAAATTCATCTCTTTCTTAACATTCATGTGATTTTTTTTCCTTCATGACCACAATACTTTTTTTATTTTCCTGAAACAACAGCATCATTCTCCTTCCTTCAGAGACCCATCTAACTCCTCAGGTTTTCTTGCTTCTTGTCTACTTTCTAATCTCCACAAAGTCAAGATGTGATCCAAAATCAGCTTCCCACAGACTATTATTAGATCTTAATATATCTTTAAGTGAGGAATTCAAGTTAAAATTATTATATCATCACTATCATCATCATCATGATAATCATCATTACTATAGCTAGCATTTCTTTAAGGTCTAAAAACCTTTTTACATACATTGTCTCATTTGATCCTTACTATAAACCCAGAATGTTACTAATATTATTACCCAAGGAAGAAATGGAAACTAAGAAAAGTCAAAAGATTTTTGGAAGGGTCACACAGCTAGTAAATATTTGAGACAACATTTGAAATTCAGCACTATCTTTTCCACCTTTATGTGGCCTACTAGTCATTAATGCAGCATGAAACACTCTGGTGCTAGTTAGTCAATTTAGGATCAGATTCAAGTCTGTCACTTATAATTGTGTTTTTGAACAAGTCATTTTGTCTCTCTAGGCCTCAGCTTCCTCATCTGTAAAATGGGATGAAAAAACTTTCCCTAATTGTCACAGGAATTACTCTATATCAGATGATATGTTTAAAGTTTTGTAAACAAAAAGTTATGTATCAGTATGAAATAGATTTGAACTTATTACTAAGGTAAAAGATAATTTCAAATGATTCACTTTTTTTGTAAAGATTTTGACTTAGAGGGCCATCATGTTGCTCTTAATCCCTCATTAAACACACTCCTTGACTTCTAACTCATTCCTTGAGGATGCTCAACCTTCCTAGCCCAATTTCTATTTCAACCTAAAATTCACAAAGGTAGTGGCTGCCTTCATAGGGTTAAATTGCTTAGATTTTGGCTTAGATTACTTCAGCACATTGTGTCCAGCCTTAATATTTTACACTGTAAGCCATATCATCTTTTATCTTTTATTTATAGTGATCCTCATATTAATTTCTCAATAGCAGCTGGCGCAGCAGGAGGGACAAGTCATTGATCTTCCAATTTATCCACTACTCCTACATATCCTGAGGTCGAAGCAGCCTGGAGAGATTGATGGAGCTCTGGCCCCCATCCAGCCGCTGTGTGTTTCTCATGCATGAAAATCAACAACAGCAAACTGAAATTTGACAATTGGCAGCAATATCAGCCACCTTTGTAATAAATATAACACGACCCTCTTTAATAATTGAATGGGGTGCCTGGTATTCCATAATGAAAATGCACCCATGTGAGAGTCTGCTGCTAGGCCTTTGGATTGGCTGGGAGGAGAGGTGCATTTGTGGTGTGTGTGTGTGTGTGTGTGTGTGTGTGTTTGGGATTTTCACCAAATCTAGCAACAATTCCAGTAGGACCTCCCATTTTTCTTACTGTCAAACAATTCACAGAGCAAAGTTTGATGACCTTTCTTTTGTTATCTGTCTAGGTTTTTAAATGCCCTACTTGAAAAAAATGATCTACAAGTCTTATTTTTAACAAATCACATACAGTGTGTATCCCTCTTAACTTTCTTCATTTGAATCACACATGCTATGCTTGGGAATTGCACCTGAAGCTTATGAATTGCATTCATAAGTCCTCACAGGGGCAATATATGAATTGATTTCTAAAAGAAAGTCTTTCATGCCCTCCCTTGTTAAACTGGTCATAGGTATACAATAGCAGACAACAACCATTGTTACTGGTCTTGGTTTGCATCAAAAAAAGTCCTGTAGATCAAGTCCTATAGAAATAAAGTCCTACCCTCCTAACGCTTCTATCCAGCTACCTTTTCCTATACATGTTCAGGTATAATAGTCTCATTTGATCATCAGGTTTGTGTTTTGTCTCCATTAAAACTCTCCAGCTGTGACTCTACTCTCTGTTTTATAGTCTGTGGTTGAAAAACAAATGTTAAGTGCTTAAGCACAGTTTCCCCTCAAACCACACATATGATACTGTAGTGGCAAGAAATCAAAAAAAAAAAAAAAAAAAAAAAAAAAAAACTTTATAGGTAAAGCTGAGGATGAATTACAAGGAAATCAAGCTGCCTCATTACCACCCTGTGAAAAGAATCCATTCAGACTGTTTTTTCTCAGCATGCATACTATAGACATTCACATTATCTCTGCATTTTTTGGAGGGGGGGGGGGGAGGGATGACTAATAATGCCCTCTGGAGAAGAGTTGCTATGTCAAGTTGTTTAAGAATGTTGAGTACAGAACTGCTGAGATTATATTTATTTCTGATAAAAGTTTTATGTGAATTTTTAATCACACAGGGGATTGAGACAATGTTAAGTTTATTTGTTTCATTTCATCTTATTCTTCAAATAACAAGCATTTATTTTCCTTCCTCATCCAGAAAGAAAAACAAAACCTTTATCAAAATGCATATAATCAAGCAAAAAAAAATCCATATTGATTATAGCTAAAAATGTGTATTACATTTTGCACTCAAAGCCATCATATCTCTGTCTTTGTTTTATCTTCAGCATTGCACTTCTGATTAGTCCTTGCATTGGTCAGAATTCTTAAATCTTCAAAGTTGTTCATCCTTACAATGTTGCCATTATTGTAAAAATTGTTTTGTTTCTGCTTATTTCACTCTGAATTAGTTCATTCAACTCTACCAAGTTTTTCTACATCAATATTTTACATCATTTCTTTTCTATTGGGAAGTTGGAGGAGGAATCATGGTGGAATCAGGGTTAAGTGACTTGCTCAGGGTCACACACCTAATAGTGAGTATTTAAGGCCAGATTTGAACTCAGTAGTGCTGACTCCAGGTTCAGTGCTCTATCTACTGCACCATTCAGCTGTCCCTGAAATAATTTTTTAAATTTTGAACTAATTAGAATATGATTATATTACAAACTGTCATATGTAACTCTTTTCCATCATACATTATAATGTCCAGGCTAGTTCTCTGGAGGGCCTCAGGATCAGTCAAAGTCAGGATCAATCAAAGTCCTTGGTCTTCAGAGGTAGAAGGGAAGGAGGCAGGCAAGCTGTCATGTGGCTTGCCAAAGATGAATCCTGGACTCTGCAGTCAAGAGCTTGAAATCTCTCTCCTCCTTGTCCTTCAGCAGAGCAACTCTGACTTTCTCCCTCAGCCCTGCAATCCTTGCCTATCATTACCTCACCACCACACATTCAGCAAGCACCAGTGGTAATTTGAGTCATCATATCACCATCTCATCTAAATATATGTATATGAGAATCATTATCTCACATCAAATAGGTAATTAGCCTTAAGTGCTCTGCTATCTGATTAAAGTACACCTTTTCAGAGTTTCAGCCCTTCACAACACACACTATTTGGATTGATTGTTTATCAATAAGTGGTTAACAATTCCCAGGAAAAAGTTATGATTTTTGAAATGTTTTTATCATTACATATACAATTTGAAGGCAAATAGTTGTTTTGAACTTTGTTTAAGTGTTTATTAGCATAATAAAGTATTGACTGAAGGAAAATTCCTTATCTTAATATAACCAAATTCATGAAAGTCAAACATACTCATCAAAGGCCAATAGACTTCTTGAAAATAAAATAATAAACTGAGCTTGTAATGCTTGACAAAGGAGCACTTTGGTGAGCAGTAATAATGATAATAATTGAGGCAGTAACCCAATGTACTAACTATAATGCAGTAACTTTAAAACTGGAAGACACTTTTGAGGTCATCTTAGCAAACGTCTTGATTTTTTTAGATAAGGAAACTACTGGAGGAAAATAAAATAACTTATTCAAGTTCACACATGTTAGAATTCTCTGCACCACAGCAGAATTTGAAGCCAGATCTTTTGACTCCAGAGGCAGTATTCTTTGTACTGTCTTACGCAGTTTCTCTGGTTTAGTCCCTAAGCACTACATGTTAAAATCCTTTTAAGCTCAGAGAAGCAACTATTCACAATTTCAAATTTCATTCAACAAATGTTAAGTAAGAAGGTTCTATGTACAATGTACTAAGCTTAACTCTGGGGATTCAAACAGGAAAAAAAATGCAGTATCTGCTTTCAAAGACTCTAATAGTTGGGAAAAAATAACTATAACAAATCAATATTTTCACAAGTAAAAACAGTTATGTTGAGTTCCTATTTTATACTAGGCAATATGTTAAGCCCTGAGAATCCAAAAAAATAAATATGAAAGTAGGATCTACTCTCATGGATTTTGTCTTTTTTGGGGAGGAGGGGGCAGAAATATATGATTGCATGCATAGAAAAGGATAAACTGAGTGTCATGAGAGATTCAAGAAGGGAGGATCATTTTTATTTAATTGAATTATGGAAAAAATAATGCATGATAATCACAACCTAGTCATCTAAAATAGCCCAGCACAGAAAGTATTTCAGAGGGATTGATAATCACAACCCAGTCATCTAAAATAGCACAGCACAACACAGGAAGTATTTCAGAGGGATTAAGCATGAGTAGGTGTGCCAGAGCTGGGAAAGAGGGGGTCAGACTTTCAAGGACCTCTTCCTTCCTAGCTATCAACCTGGTTATTTTCTGGCCTTGTTGCCTCTGCTCTTCTAGTCATAGGTGTTTTGCCTCAGGTCCTAAGACCTTTCTGTGTGCCTGTAAAACACATTAGAAGAACACAGGATAGTTTGCCTCTCAGATCTGTGGAGGAGGAAGGAATTTGTGACCAAAGAAGAACTGGAGATTATTACTGATCACAAAATAGAAAATTTTGATTACATTAAGTTAAAAAGTTTCTGTACAAACAAAACTAGTACAGACAAGATTAGAAGGGAAGCAATAAACGGAAAACATTTTTACATTCAAAGGTTTTGATGAAGGCCTCATTTCTAAAATATATAGAGAATTGACTCAAATTTATAAGAATTCAAGCCATTATCCAACTGATAAATGGTCAAAGGATATGAATAGACAATTTTCAGATGAAGAAATCAAAACTATTTCTAATCATATGAAAGAGTGTTCCAAATCAGTATTGATCAGAGAAATGCAAATTAAGACAATTCTGAGATACTACTACACACCTGTCAGATTGACTAAGATGACAGGAAAAAATAATGATGAATGTTGGAGGGGATGTGGGAAAACTGGGACACTGATGCATTGTTGGAGTTGTGAATGGATCCAACTATTTGGAAAAGCAATTTGAAACTATGCTCAAAAAGTTATCAAACTGTGCATACTCTTTGATCCAGCAGTGTTTCTACTGGGCTTATACCCCAAAGAGATACTAAAGAAGGGAAAGGGACCTGTATGTGCCAAAATGTTTGTGGCAGCCCTGTTTGTAGTGGTAGAAGCTGGAAAATGAATGGATGCCCATCAATTGGAGAATGGCTGAATTAGTTTGGGTATATGAATATCATGGAATATTATTGTTCTGTAAAAAATGGCCACCAGGATAATTTCAGAGGCCTGGAGAGACTTACATGAACTGATGCTAAGTGAAATGGGCAGGACCAGGAGATCAGTGTACACAGCAACAACAAGACTATACAAGATCAATTCTGATGAGCGTGGCTCTCTTCAACAATGAGATGATTCAAACCAGTTCCAATTGTTCAGTGATGAAGAGAACCATCTACATACAACCAGAGAGAGAAACGCGGGAATAGAGTGTAGACCACAACATAGCATTTTCACTCTTTCTGCTGATGTTTGCTTACATTTTGTTTTCTTTCTCAGTTTTTTTTTTCCTTCTTGATCTGATTTTTCTTGTGCAGCAAGACAACTGTATAACTATGTATACATATATTGGATGTAACATATATTGTACATATTTAATATGTATTAGACTACTTGCCATTTAGGGGAGAGGGTGAGGGGAAGAAGGGGATAATTTGGAAAAGAAGGTTTTGTAATGATCAGTGTTGAAAAATTAACCATGAATATGTTTTGTAAATTAAAAAAAAACCTTAAAAAAAAAGAAAAATAGGTTTTGTAGGAAGAGAAGGATTTTCCCAGGCAGAGATGTAAAGTGAAATCTATCACAGATATGCATTTTGCAGATGCAAAGGAAATAGGAAAGTTCAGAAATAGGTCTAGAAAGAATAAGTAATTAGACTGACTGGAACATCATCTTAATACATTCTTGGAAAGGTTCAGAATATCGAAGCCCTAGAAGAAGGTAACATGGAGCTCACTACAAGATGATAAAGTAAAATAGATGTATTGTTAGGAGATATAATAAGAAGAGAAAACAAGGAGAATAATTGAAACAGATTATATCTACTGACTGAGAAAGTAGGAATTCTGCCGGTGTCCCTGAGGGAATGGGGCAGGGAAAGGGGGAGAGATATTTACAGGATTCTTGTCTCAGTCTTGCAAGACCAGGCACTGGGGGGAAAGGGAGAATATGTAATATTCAAACTAACCTTGGGAGGAAGGGGCTTAGGTTATTACTGCTGGTCTTCTCCCTTCTTCTCTCTACCTTTTGATTTTCCTGACTTCCTTCATGTAAGTTGCAGATGAAATACAACCAACCTTCTACAAGAAGCCATTTTTGATCATCTTTAATTATCATGCCTTTTCTCTATTGATTCTCTCCAGTTTATCCTGTGTATAGTTTTTGGTACATAGTTGTTTACAAGATATCTCCTCTCTTAGATGGTAAGTTTTTCAGGGCAAAGACTTTCTTTTTACAATTTTTTGTATTCTTAGAGCTTAGCAGAGTGCCTGGCATATACTTTGGTATTACTGTTCAGTAGCTTTAGTTATGTCCAACTCTCCATATCCCCATTAGGGATTTTTTGGCAAACATGTTGGAGTGCTTTGCCACTTCCTTCTCCAGATCATTTTACAGAAGAGAAAACTAAGGCAAACAGGGTTAAATGACTTGCCTAGAGTCACACTGCTAGTGTCTGAGAGAGGTTTGTTGTTGTTGTTGTTGTTGTTGTCATTGTTGTTTTTTAACTCAGGAAAATTCCCGACTCCAAGCCTGGTGCTCCATTTACTGCACAATCTATATGTTGTGTCCTGCTTTCTAGAGCCCCCAAGTTGGGATGACAAAACATACTGTTGCTTTCCAGAGCCCCCACACCAGGATGATTAAAATATACCTTCCTAGTGAAGAAGTGATGAGGCGGGACTCCTGAGGATGGGGGAAAAATGGAGTCCATAAAGGACCATCCTCTTTACATAATGTAACAAAAACAACACTGTGCACATGGGACCACATAAATAACTTGCTATTGTACGTAGTTTGCAACCTGGTATCACTGTTCCACCTGGTATCCCTCTGCCAATATCAACACAGGTTGTCACCGCCCCCTGACTTCTCAGGAAGGCCGAGAGCCCTCAGAGGACATGGGGAGCCAAACCAAACATTGTTAGCAGGTGTCCTCTGGGCTGAAGCGTCTTATACCTCACCCAGAGTTTCCCCACTGACTGTGACCCTCTACATCTATATATGTCAAATATAGGGACCACCAGCCATATGGCAGAATTAGATTAAAACGTAGCTGAAAATAGCTAATAAAGTAACTAAAATATAATAAAAATAGGTAATGTTAATAGGGAGTTTTTCCCCAATTAATAGGGTTTTTTTTTCAATTTTTTGTAAAGATAGTTTTCAACATTTACTTTTATTAGATTTTGAGTTCTAAATTTTTTTTCTCCCTCTCTCTCCTGTCTCTCCTTAAGACGGCAAGCAATTTGATATATCATAAATGTAAATCATGTTAAACACATTTCCATGTTAGTCATGCTGTGAAAGAATGATCAGAACAAAAGGGGAAAAACCATAAGAAAGTAAAAAAAAAAAAAAACTAGAAATAATAATCTTCACTCTGCATTCATACTCCATAATTCTTTTTTTCTGGAGATAGATGGCATTTTCTATCATAAGGATTTTGGAACTTTTAAATCATAGTACTGCTAAGAAGAGGTAAGTCTATCATAGTTGATTGTCACACAAAGTTGTTATTACTATGTACACTGTTTTTTAAGGTTCTGCTCCCTTCATTTAGCTCAGTTCATGTAAGTTTTTTTCAGATTTTTCTAGCATCTGCTTGCTCTTCATTTCTTACAGCACAATAGTATTCCTTTACATTCATAGGCCATAATTTGTTCAGCCATTCCCCAAATAATGAACATCCCCTCAATTTCTAATTCTTTGCCACCAAAAAGAGATCTGCTATAAATATTTTTGTACATGTGGGTCCTTTTCTATTTTATTATCTCGAGATATATATCTAGTAGTGGCACTACTCAGTCAAAGGGCACAGTTTTATAGCCCTTTGGCCATCATTCCAAATTGCTCTATAGAATGGTTGGATCAGTTCACAATTCTACCAACAATGCTTTAGCATTCCAGTTTTCCTCATTTTCCTTATTATTTTCTTTTTATGTCTCATTAGCCAATTGATAAGTATGAGATGATATCTCAGAATTGTTTTAACTTTCATTTCTCTAATCAATAATGATTTAGAGCATTTTTCATATTACTATAGCATATTATTTTTAAAAATTCTTTATTTTTTTTATCTGAAAATTGCCTGTTTATAGCCTTTTACCATTTATCAATTGGGACTCGATTCTCTATATATTTTAGAAATGAGAAATAGATAGTTTTGTAAGTTTGTAAGTAAACAGTCAGAAGCAATCCTTAGACATGGTTTAATGATCCCTGTTTATGTTTGACTTTGATATGACTGGCTCAGGTTGTTATATAAGACATTAATTAGAGTATGACAGTGTTTGAATATCATTCAGTTCTTATGAACAACATAAACTATTGGCATCTCAACACATCTGAAAGGTCAAAGCATGTTCAAAGAGATAATAAATAGCAGAGCTAGGATGCAAATCTAGATCATCTGGCTCCAAATGCAGTGCTCTTTCTATTGTATTTTACTAGTTGTATTTTATTATAGTCAGTGGAAGGTGACTTAAAGATTTTTGAGAAAAAGCAAAACTGTGTTTTAAAAAAGTTATTTCAGCATCTGTATGAAGGATACATAGGAAAAAGTCTGAGAATATAAGCAGGAAGACCAGTTAAGAAACCAAGTTAAAAACACAATCCAATGATGATGCAATAATTACTTAAAGGCTATAGGTACAAAAAAAAAAAAAAAAAAAAAAAAAAAGTAGCCTACAATCAGATTGTAAAGGACTCTAAATCCAAGTTGAGGGAGTTGAATTTTCTCTGAGTGGCAATGGGAGCCAGCAAAAGGTTTTGAGCTTGAGTGTGATATGATTGTGTTAAAATTTTGTAGTTTAGATATGATGTAATAAAACTTAACAAAGATCATATTGTTTCTGTTTATTGCTCATTCTCCATTCTCAAAGAGAACCAGTGATATCAGGTGGGTAATGTCTTAATTTGAAAGTGAATTGGATTTAATTGAGACACCAGCCACCAGCCTCACTCTCTCCTCCAGAATTATCTGAGTATTGGGTCAAAATACAGGTCAAAACAACTAGAGATGGTCCCAGATGTAGTGGAGACTTTAGCCTTTTTAAGCTAAGATCTTTCCCAGATCTCACTTTGAGATAACACTCATTCAGTGATTAAAGTTAGCTAAAATCGAGGCAAAAAATCCTAGTTTGTCTTTTCAAAAGAATCAAATCAGGAAGAAGACCCTTTAGGATAGAACAGAAAAAAAAATGCTATTTACACTACCCTAAAGTCGTAATAAAAGAAAGGGAGTGAATTTGAGAGATACTAGTGACATAATTGAAAGGTTCTTAACTTCTGACTTCTGGTTCTTCAATGTTAACCCCTCTGGTTCAAACCTCCTAAGTCCCTCTATCCCTATTTGCTAGTCTATAGCAGCATTATCCCTAATTCATAGTGGTTGCCAAATCCTTTCTTTTCACCTACAAGGTGGCAAGGTATGACAACATTCTTCATTCTTGTACTACTTTGAATATGGTTTAAGCTGACCTGTTGTAAAATGGCATATTTTACCTCCTGCACTGCTAGTCCCCATCAAATATGCTTTAGTCATCAGTTTAATAGAAAAAGGAAGTTGTTCCCAAGATTGAATCTCTGAGATTAGAAATGTTTTCTCACATTTGCTTAATAGGAATCTAAATTTCTGAAAAGAAAAGAGCTGATTGACATTTGAATTATTTAAGATAAATATCACCCCTGCAGTGGTAGCCTGTAGTTTTTCTACTAGCTTTAAAGTTGAAATAAAATATTTCATTTATTGTCCCCAGAGATAAGATTATGATTTCAGTGGTAACTATAATGCAGCATAACTATTTGTATACCAGTGGGGGTAGAAGTAGGAAGTCCCATAAACAGGCAAACAATTAACCATGGTGTAACCTACTGCTTAATGGGGTGGCCAAGCCATTAGTCTTCTCAGGGTTAATGATTTCTCTCTGAACTTTAACTATTCTGCCAAGTAAAGGATGAAATTCCCACTACCAGCTTATCCTTCCATTTAAATGAGTGTCTGCAAATTCTTGCTATGTTATTCCTCAGGTGTCTGGCAATTACCAACTTCAGCTGTCTTCCAGGCCCTCATATGCTGTGTGTGTGTGTTCAGATGGGTCCTCAATTTATGGACTTTCTCCCACCTTTCAAAAAGAAGCAAAGAACGCAAAGTATCCATAGGAAGACAGGAAGTTCTTTTTATCACACTAAAGCATCAGTCAGTGAGAGACTTCTATCAGAGAAAAATGAGAGTGAGCAATCAAAATATCAGAAAAGCAGAAGATAAAAATGTCTTAAAGATGACTGAACAAAACCATCACTGGTCAAGGAATCATAACCACTTGTGCATTCAATCATTTGGGATATTAATTCTCTGTTTCAATTAAAAATATTTTAAGATTATCCATCACACAAATGCAAAATAAGAAAAATGTAAAGCAAGCAGAACTGCAGAGTGAAATGAGACAAATATCAGTCTGAATTTTAATGTACAATACTAAATAGTGATTGCTTTAAAATGCTTAAGCATTCTTCACAGGAGAAAGAAAAATGTCAAAATAAAGAATATCAAGGCAGAGGAGTAAGATAGAGTATTTACCACTCTTGGGAATATTAATAAAACCCACTGACTTCTCTACTTACTTAGGAGGACAGAAATCTATATGCCAAAAGATCTTAGAATTTATCCATGAACCTGCTTGACAAAAAGGATCTAGTAATCTGGCATTTTTTATTATTGTAAGGAAGGGGCTTGATTGAGTAAAGTAATTTGATTGCTTCACTCCATTTAAAATAAGTGATACTTTTAACTGAGAATAGCTGAATAGAAGATAATGGAATATTATTGTTCTATAAAAATGATGCACAAGCTGATTTTAGAAAGGCCTGGAAAGATTTATATGAACTGATACTGAACAAAACAAGCAGAACCAGGCATATATTGTATACATCAACAGCAAGAATGTGCAATGATGAACTATGAAAGACTTGCTTCTACTCAGTGGTTCAGTGATCCAAAACAATATCAATAAACTTTGTACAGAAAATGTCATCTGCATCCAGAAAAAAAGATCTATGGAGATTGAATGTAAATCAACTCATGCTATGTTCACTTCTTTTTTCTGTTTTTTTATTCCTCTTTCATATTTTTCCCTTTTGTTCTGACTTTTCTGTCCCAACATGATTCATAAAGCAATGTGTCTTTAAAATGAATGAATTAATTTAAAAAATAATCTAACCCTCTCTTACCCTTCCAGTCTTCTTATAGGTTATTCCATGCCATATACTATTCCATCCAATGAGACTGGTCTCTTGTTCCTTTCAAAAACAAATATCTTCTGGCTCCAGGCATATTCTCTGGCTATCATCTCTGTCTGGAATACTCTTTCTCCTCATCTCTGACTTCTTTAGCTTCCTTTAAGCCCCAACTAAAATCCCATTTTTTTTAAACAAGATGCCTTTTTCAAGTCCCCTTAATTCTGAAGAAGCTATGTGGTACAGTGAATAGAGCATCAAGCTTCAAGGCAGGAATACCTGAGTTCAAATGTGGCCTCAGAAACCGTGTGATCCTGGTAAAGTTACTTCACCCTGTTTGTTACAGTTTCCACGTTTGTAAAATAAGATGAAGAAGGACAACCAATCTAGTCTCTTTGCCAAGAAAATCCCAAATGGGTCATGAAGAATCATGATTGAAAATAGGAACTTAATTCTAGTGAGTTCTCTTTGTTAATTATTTTCTATTTATCTCATCAATAGTTTGCTTTTTTGTATTTATTTATATACTTGTCTCCCCTATTAGGTTGTTTTTACCTCTTTTTGTATCTGCAACTCTTAACACAGTGTCTAGCACATAGTAAGTATTTAAAATATTAGTTGATTGATTGATTAAAAGGACATGAAAAGTACTTGAGCAATAGGAATCATTCTGAGTGATTGAGAAAACAGATTTGCTCTCTAGGAGTTTTCTATAAAATATCAAGTTCTACCTGAGCGATTTGGAGTCAAGCAAGCATCTGGCAGCAAGCAATAAAGAGAGCACTCTACCTCTGAGAAAGAATAGCTTGAGGAGGGAAGGAGAACTTCTTATCTTGTCCAGAGGAAGGATTTGTGAACTTTGTAGAATCTGGAGAAATTAGAATTATCCGTATACTCATTTGCAACATCATCCCCCACAACAGCAGCATTGGGCAGCAATAATTGTCATGGGAGCTGAGAATAGATTAGATGCCATGGAGAAAGGAAGATTTGTCAATCTCTAAGAAACAGCGGAAAAGTGACACAAATGAAAAGAATATGAAGAAAGCAAAAAATTGATTTCTAGAAACTTTGAGAGTGAATCAGGCCTTTTCACATGTCCTCCTCTCTAAGCTGGAGCTCACTTGCCCCTGAACTCTAAATTTGCTGATGGGAGTTTGTCATAGACTTTAGGGAAAACACTTTATTTCAATTGATCTTAACATACCACTTCAATTAATATTCCTCTCTTAGTCAGATTAACTAACTAATGCCAACTAATAATATTGGGTATAATATATAGTCAATCAATAAACATTTATTAAGCATCCATTATATACAGAACATCAATCCCTAATGCCCTCTGCCCCCATGATCCTTTATTTGTGATCTGGGGACTTGCCTTGTTAGTGTAAGTATGAATTCGATTAGTCATTTTAGAGCCTTTTCTCACAGAATTACAGAATTCCAATGATGGAAGTGACCTCAAAAGTCATTTAGTCCCACCATTACCTAAAAAAAGACCATAGCCCCATAGTGGAAATCTTTCTAGTATACAGTAACCTGGTTTTGAATATGCCCTGCTACTTATAGTCTGTGAGATATGGAATAAGTTACAAACTCCTTGAGCCACAGTTTTTTCATCTAAATAGTGAGATTGGATTCAGTGACTCCTAAGATCCCTTTTTTATATTTTCTACATTTTATTTTATTGTTTTAATTATAGCTTTTTATTTACAAGATATATGCATAGGTAATTTTTCAGCATCGACAGTTGCAAATCCTTTTGTTCCAACTTTTTCCCTCTCCCCCCTTCCCCCAAATGGCAGGTTGATCAATATATGTTAAATATGTTAAAGTATAAGTTAAATACAATATATATATATATATCTACATATATATATATATATATACATATATATATATATATATACATATATATACACACATATACATGTCCAAACAGTTAATTTGCTGCATAAAAAAGAGTCAGACTTTGAAATAGTGTACAATTAGCCTGTGAAGGAAATCAAAAATGCAGGCAGACAAAAATAGAGGGATTGGAAATTCTATGTAGTGGTTCATAGTCATCTCCCAGAGATGTGTAGCTGTTTCAGTTCATTACGGTTCTATTGCCACTGATTTAGTTCATCTTCATTGTTGAAGAAGGCCATGTCCATCAGAATTGATCATCATATAGTATTATTGTTGAAGTATGTAATGATCTTCTGGTCCTTCTCATTTCACTCAGCATGAGTTTATGTAAGTCTCTCCAGGCCTTTCTGAAATCATCCTGCTGGTCATTTCTTACAGAACAATAATATTCCATAATATTCATAAACCACAATTTATTCAGCCATTCTCCAATTGATGGGCATCCACTCAGTTTCCAGTTTCTGACCACTACAAACAGGGCTGCCACAAACATTTTTGCTCATGTGGGCTCCTTTCCCTTCTTTAAAATCTCTTTGGGATTTAAGCCCAGTAGTAACACTGCTAGATCAAAGGGTATGCACAGTTTGATAACTTTTTGAGCATAGCTCCAAATTGCTCTCTAGAATGGCTGGATATATTCACAATTCCACTTACAATGTATCAGTGTCCCTGTTTTCCCACATCCCCTCCAACATTCTGCATTATCTTTCCCTGTCATTCTAGCCAATCTGACAGATGTGTAGTGGTATCTCAGAGTTGTCTTAATTTTCATTTCTTTGATTAATAATGACTTGGAGCATCTTTTCATATGGCTAGAAATCGTTTCAATTTCTTTGTCTGAGAATTGTCTGTTCATATCCTTTGACCATTTATCAATTGGAGAGTGGCTTGATTTCTTATAAATTAGAGTCAATTCTCTATATATCTTGGAGATGAGGCTTTTATCAGAACCTTTGACTGTAAAAATGTTTTCCCAGTTTGTTGCTTCCCTTCCAATCTTGTCTGCATTAGTTTTGTTTGTACAAAGACTTTTCAATTTGATATAATCAAAATTTTCTATTTTGTGGTCAATAATGATCTCTAGGTCTTCTTTAGTCATAAATTCCTTCCTCCTCCACAAGTCTGAGAGGTAAACTATCCTATGCTCTTCCAATTTATTTATAATCTCATTCTTTATGCCTAGGTCATGAACCCATTTTGATCTTATCTTGGTGTATGGTGTTAAGTGTGAGTCAATGCCTAGTTTCTGCCATACTAATTTCTAATTTTCCCAGAAATTTTTGTAAAACAGTGAGTTCTTATCCTAAAAGCTTGGGTCTAAGATCCCTTTTAACTCTGTTTAATATGTGGTCAAGGGCCCCTTCTCCAAGTTCTGGGCTCACATGGACAAGGCCTAATTTCAGAGGCTAACCTCTACAATCTCAAGGAAAAAATACTGCAAGCTGCCAGATAAAAACAATTCACTTATCAAGGGTAAGCAGTTAGTATTACCCAAAATTTGGCAGCTTCTACAATAAAGGACAAAAGATTCTGGAATACCATATTCCAGAAGGCAAATAACCTGGGGTTACAATCAAGAATTGACTATCCAGTGAGACAGAGCATTATCTTTCAGGGGAGGAGATGGCTCTTTAATAGAATAAGAGATTTTCAATCATTTCCATTGGAGAAAAAAAAAAATAAACAGAAAATTTAATCTTCAAACAGGATTCAAAAAAGCATAGAAATGTACATGGGGAAAATATATATTATTTAAAGGTTAAACTGCTTCCATTCCTAGATGAGAATATGATATCTGTAACTTTTGAGAATGCCTGGATCTATTACTGGGGCAGACAGAAAGGGGGAATCACATGACCAGAGGATTTGGTTATAAATGGACTCTGATGTGATAATATCAGAGAAAAAAACATTAAGGAGTGGGAAAAGGGCTATACTGGGAGAAAATAAAAGGGGAGGTTATAGTGGGACAAATTAGATTACATGAAGAGGCACAAATGACCTGTTACAATGGAGGAAAACAAAGGAGAGGGATGAGCATTGTCTGAAACTTGATCTCATCAGTTTTGGCTCAAAGAGGAAATAACTTAATCATTCAGTTGGATATGAAAATTTATCTAACTCTATAAAGAAGTAACACCAGAAAGGAAAGGAAAGAGAGGGACTGGATAGAAGGGGAGGCAGAAACACTAGCCAAAAAAGGTAAGTGAAGTGGGGAGGAGTGATAGAAGATAAGGTAGTGGATGGGGAGGATTAACAAAAAAACCTTACAAAGACAAGTTGGAAAGAGAACAAAAGTATATACAGTGGAGAAATTAGGATGGAGAGAAATACAAAACTGGTCATCATAACTATGAATGTAAATAGGATGAATTCTCCCATAAAATGGAAGCAAATAGCAGATAAAAAACAGAATCCTACAATATGTTATTTACAAGAAATTCATTTGACAAAGAAAGACACATACAAAGTAAAGGTGAAAGACTGAAACAGAGTTTATTATGCTTCAGTTGAGGTTAAAAAAAAAAAAGGCAGGGTTAGCAATTCTGATCTCAGATAAAGCAAAAGTAAAACTAGATCTAATTAAAAAGAGATAATAAAGGAAAGTGCATCTTGATAAAGATTACCATAAATAATGATATTAAATATTGTTGTGGTTCAAATGTTGGAGTTCTTGTTCTTCTCAAAATGCCGCCGGTTTAGCTTAGAGCCCTCCAAATATCTCCAAATCCAAAAGTTTTGTCCTTCAGCCTCTGCCTCTGCTTTCTTCAGCCTCCAACCAGCACAGAGATGGAATGAATCTCTTGTCTCCTTCACTTGGGGCTCGGCTAGCTTTCTGGTGAGTCTTTCAGACCAGCTTGGTCTCAGTGGGGAAGTGCAGGAGCCCAGCCCCCAACTACAGTGGTGTGAGATGAAGATGAATCTGGTTGTCCACTGAACTCTCCACTCGTAGCTTTATCCTCTGAAAACTCTTCTTCTGCCACCAGCCAGCCAAATGGAAAATATTCTCCCTTGCCTCAGAGAGAGGGCTTCTGCAGTAATTCCGCTGAAATCTCCCAAAGTGCTCTGTGTCTGCACCAGAGTGCTCCTCTCCAATCTAGCTGAACTCTCTTCTTCGATCAGCCAGCCAAATGGAAAATATTCTGGAATAGATCTTTCTTCACTGGCCTTATATCTGACTCTTCTGAGAGAATGGGATTATGGGTTTTCTCCCATAGTGCTCTCTGGCCCAAAGAGCTTCAAGGGAGGTGTGAACTCACAAAGTTACAAAGTTTACTTTGTGAATCTGGCATACTTGTGAACTCCAATGAGTAAAGGTGCAAACACAAGCATTGTGCTAATTAGTTCTACTTAGTACCTTGTTTCAGGTTCTGCCCAAAACATCTTCTTGTAAGATTAGATCAACTCTAATTAGTTAGCAGTTTGTAAAGATTCCAACAAAATATATACAAAAAAGTGGTAGAGCATACAAACTACTGATACTTAAAACAGGAAGAGCCAAAACAGAGAAAGAAAATCTCAGACCAATCTACATAATGGATATTGATGCAAAATTTTTAGACAAAATATTACCATAGATCACAGCAACTATGGCCAAATAGGATTTATATCAGGAATTCAGGGCTGATTCAATATCAGAAAAATTATTATCATAATTGACCATATCAATAACAAAATCAACAGTAATCATATGATAATTTCAATAGGTGCAGAAAAACCTTTAAACAAAATACAACATCCATTCCTATTAAAAATATTAGAGAGCATAAGAATAAAGGGAGCTTCCCATAAAATAATAAGCAATATCTATCTAAAACCAACAGCAAGCATTTTTGCAATGGAGACAAGCTGAATGCATTCCCAATAAGATCAGGGGTGAAACAATGATGCCTGTTATCATCACCATTATTATTCAACATTGTACTAGAAATGTTGACTTTAACAATAAAAAAAAAAAAAAAGAAAAAGGAATTAGGACAGGTAATGAGGAAATAAAACTATCATGCTTTGCAGATAATATGATAATATACTTAGAGAATGCTAGTAAATGATCCAAAAACCTACTTGAAACAATTAACAGCTTTAGTAAAGTTGCAGGATATAAAATAAGTCCACACAAATCATCAGCATTTCTGTATATTACTGATAAAACCCAGCAACAAAAGAAAGAAAAATTCCATTTAAAAAATTGTAGACAAAATAATATATTTGGGTGTCTACCTGCCAAGACAAACCTAGGAACTATATGAACACAATTACAAAATACTTCTCACACAAATAAAGTCAAATCTAAACAACTGGAAAAATATCAATTGCTCACATGTAGGTCATGCTAATATAATAACAATAATGATTCTACCCAAATTAGTCTATTTATTCAATGCCATACCAATTCAAACTGCCAAAAAATGTTTATTGAGATAGAAAAAAATAATAAAAATACTTGTTTTTGGAAGAACAAAAGATCAATAATATCAAGGGCATTCATGAAAAAATAAAATACAAAGGATGGTAGATTAGCAGTATGAGACCTAAAACTCTATTATAAAGCACCGTCATCAAAACCATTTGGTACTGGCTAATAAATAGAGTGATGGATCAGTGGAATTGATTAGATATACATAATATAATAATCAATGCCTATAGTATTTGAGAAACTGCCCCAACTCCAGCTTCTGGGATAAAAATTCACTATTTGACAAAAAGTGTTGGGGAAATAAGAAAAAAATATGTAAGAAATTTGGCATAGACTTACCTCTCACACCGCATACCAAAAAAGTTCAAAATAAGTATATGATTTGGGCATAATGAGTTATACCATAAGCAAATTAGGAAAGCAAGGGATAATTTACCTATCAGACTTTTAGAGAAGGGATGAATTTATGATCAAAGAAGAACCAGAGAACATTATGAAATGCAAAATGGACAACTTTAATTACATTAAATTAAAGTTTTTACACAAACAAAATCAACAGAAACAAGATTAAAAGAGAAATGCAAAGCTGGGAAAAAATTTTAATCAATGTTTCTTATAAAGGTCTTCTTTTTAAAATATATAAAGAACTCTCAAATTTATAATAATACAAGTCATTCCCCATTTGATAAATGGTTTAAGGATATGAACAGGTAAGTTTCAGATGATATAATTAAAGCCACCTATAGTCATATGAAAAAATGTTCTAAATCACTATTAATTAGAGAAATTCACATTAAAACAACTCTGAGGTACCACCTCACATCTCTCAGATTGAGTAAAATTGCAGGATAAAGTAATGATAAATATTGGAAGGGATATGGGAAAACTGATACACTTATGCACTTTTGGTGGAATTGTGAAATGATCCAACCATTCTGGAACTATGCCCGAATGGCTATAAAATTGTTCATATCCTTTGACCTAGCAGTGTCATTACTGGGTGTGTATTCCAAGGAAATAATAAAGAAGGCAAAAGGACACAGATGTGCAAAAATATTTGTAGCATCTTGTTTTGTGAGCAAAGAATTGCAAAAGGAGTAGATGCCCATCAGCCCATCAATTGGTGAATGGCTGAACAAGTTGTGGTATATGAAGGTAATAGAATATTATTGTTCTATTAAAAAATGATAAGCATGCTGATTTTAGAAAGACCTGGAAAGATTTGCATAAACTGATGTTGAGTGAAACAAGCAGAACCAGGAATACATTTTACATAATAACAGCAAGAATGTGTGATAATCAACTATGAAATTCTTCTTAGTGGTTTAGTGATCCAAAACAATCCCAATATGTTTTAGAGAGAAAATGCCATCTGCATCTAGAAAAGGAACATGATTATTGAATGTAAATCAACACATAACTATATTCACTTCTTTCTGTTTGTTTTTTTTCCTTCTCCAATGATTTTCCCTTTTTGTTCTGATTTTTTTTCTCCCAACATGTTTCATAAAGCAATGTATATTAAAAGTAAATTTTAAATATGCTAATTAGAAAAGAAAAACATTTAATGTAGTCTCTGGCAGATAGTAGATGATATATAAAATGCTTATTCCCTTTCTTCCATTTTTTTCTTTCTCTTCCTCTTAACATAGTATTAATGAGCATGGTTAATGAGCAATCCTAACCTATTACATCCAGGGCCAGTCTCAGTATTACCTCACTTCATTCTCTGTGTCTAGCTTTTCACAATTTGCCATACTGCTTGTTCCAGAAATCATTCCCCAGAGGATTTAATAGTTTAATTCTAGAATTCCCATCCCGGGATCCCTAGTATCCTAATTATCACAAAGTAGGTATTTAATAAATGTCTTAGTATTCATCCATTCATGATGGATGAATAAGCAAACTCTCATAAATGTCCAAACCCCTCTTATATGCAATTTTTGATTCAATTGAGTTTTTAATAGAAACTACACCTTATTTCAAAAGTGTAGGGAATCTTCTAGATGAGATAAATATCTTTAACAATACAAATCAGCACCTTAAATACAATTTATCTTCTTAGAGAGTTGCCCCACAGAAACATTTTATGATTTGTTGAGAATCCCATACCAGTATGTCAGAGACTTGAATCCAGGTCTTCTGAGTTTTGGATATAGCTGGATCTCTATCATTTATGCCATGCTCCTACAACAGTGCAGAAGAGAAAATTAATGCAGTAAAATGCTTTGTTTTGTTTTTATTTTTTTATTTAGGGTTTTGGTCTGTTTGAGCCTATCAAGCCATGGGCTTGTTCTTCACTAATTAGCTATGTGATTTATGGACAAGTCATTTACCCAGTGTGTGCCTCAGTTTCCTTATTTGTAACATAGAAAGGTTGGATTTGATGACTTTTAAGATAATTTCTAGTTCTAGATCTTTGATCCTATGGATAATTCTATTCATTAAACTGTTTTGCTTTTTCACAGTAATTTAAAGCATAGATAGCTATATCTCCACCCATGATCACATCTCTATGTAAAACTGTCCTCTGAGTACCTAAGAGCTCCTTTGACCCAACATCCACATTTTAGAAATGAGAAAATTGAGGCTCAGACTAAACTATGACTTAACAAAGATCCATGATTATTTGGTGGATGATCTGAGACTAGAACTCACATTTCTTGACTTTTGTCTAATGCTTTTTCTATACTGCCATGCTTTTCCCAAAAAAAATAAAAATTAAAATTAAGGTTTCAGATATATGTGTTTAATGAGTCATTCAGTCATTTCACTATAAATCTCTCTTGAATTATTTCCTAATATTTTAGTATAAGAAAAAAGTCTTCACTTCATCTTTTCTTATTCACTTCAAGAATCATCCATAATCTAAGGAAGGAGACAACATGCAAAAAACTATTGAATCTTAATTTCCCCAGCAATAAAATAGGGTTAGTAATGCCTGCAGGATCTACCCTATAGGGGTACTTTGCAAACCTTAAAGGTAATAGAAAGGTCCTGTGTAATGACCGCGTATTTAAAATCAGCCGGAGTCAGGAATTCAGGTTAAGGGAAAAATCTTCAATATTTATTGAAGTGAAGAGGTGAATAAAGATTGCGATAGCAAATATGGGAAGCTGCGACAGGAAGCCAGCTAAGAGAGAGAGACGCAAGCCGAGCCAACGGTGGCAATGGCAATCCCAAAAGTCTCTCCTCCCCTTCCTTTTCCACTCCCCTGCCTCCATCCACCAAAATCGTCATTTCCTATACAACACATCAGGACTTGCACAAAGAGTGGGTGGGGGCCATTCTTTCTCCAAGCTTATATATTAATAGAGTATGGTCCAATTACTATTTAGCCTCATGTGCTTGGGACCTCAGTGCATCAACTCAAGCCTCAGCCCATTACAGTCCTGCTTTTATTAGTCATTCAAAGACAAGTCACACATGTCCAGCATTCCATATACAATCCTTGGAAAACACTTGTTTTAAGGAGAATGGTGATGTATATGTATTTGAAAACTTGGAATATCAGTTATCAGTGTATCAGTATTCAGTCCCTAATTAATTACTCAATAAATCAAAAACATTTATTAAGTGGATATTATTTATTAATCACTGGAATGTGGCTAAGAGTATACATACAAAGAAGGAAAAAAATCCCTATTTGAAAGTAGCTTATATTCAAATGCTCGATAATTTGTCCAAACAAAAATATCAAAAATACTTGGGGGAAAAGAAAGCATTGGTTTGGATGATTAGTTTGGAACTAGATATAAGACTTCGAATAAAGGACAGATTCAGTGAATACCCAGATACTACATATTAAAAGAAGATAGGACTGTCATGGAGTGATAACTATGATTTTATATTATCCATTCAAGTTTGCAAAGTGCTTCACAAACAACACATTTTATCCTCACAACAAACTCAGAGAGGGAGCTATTGTTATTATCCCCATTTTATAGATGAGAAAACTGAGGCAAAGTTTACATAACTAAGTGACTGAGAAGTGTCTGAGGCCAAATTTAATTGAATTCAGGTCTTCTTAAATATTTTACTCTATCTTCTATTCCAACTAACTAATCTTATAGTCAGGAAGACCTGGATTGAAATTTTTCTTCTGACAAATATTGACTGTGTGAACTTAGGTAAGTCATTTATCTTTTAAGTATATTTTAAGTACCATCACATCTCTATGCAACTCCTTAAGCATAAATTGCAGGCAAGAATACATTGAAGGAGTTTCCTTATTGCAATGAAATCACAGCTTAGAACACACACACACACACACACACACACACACACACAGAGCTATTTTTATACAAGCATCTGTTTTAATAACTTACTATCAGGAGATCAGGCAATTCTGTTAAAAATATACTGGTCTCTAGAGGGTATTTCGCAATTCTGTGATCTGGCAGGTGCACTGGGATGTTAAGAATAGCGTTGAATAGTATCTTGGGGACCAATGTGTTTCATTCACAGAGTAAATGGTTAGAATTTATTCACTGTCTAACACTTGTGAATATGAGAGAGGTGGAGTGTCTCTCAAATCTAGAACTGAACACAAAGTGTATGTTGCCAACATCACTAAAGCATTTTCCATGTTCAGATTCATTTTTTTCCTATTTATAAACAAGTCAGGAGCTTAAAAAAAACCTTAATGAACTGTGACATTATATAAGAATGACAAGGAAGTAAACATGTGCAATGGAAAGTAAAAAAAAAAAATGATAATAGTCACTAACATTCTTTCCCAGTATTCCTTATATCTCATTAAGGTTCATGACCTTTAGTCTGAACTCCAGTTCAGGAAGTGGATATTCAAAGCTCTTTTCCTTCTCTTTTGGTCATTCTACTAATTCTATTTTCCTGCATGTAAAAACCATGCTTCTTCTGTATGAGCATCTCACAGTGGAAGGCAGAGAAAGATAGAAAAAAATTTCGATTGTATTGTGGTTCTTTTTTGTCTTCAGAAGCATGAGCTATAGGATTCTATTTTTGTTTTCTGTGAATTTGGATATTCAATCCATTTCTTCCTAAAAGACTCAAAAGTTGGTTTGTTATCCTTTACTCCTAATTCTCTCTAAACATCCCCCCTTATCCCATATCCAATCTGTTGCATAGAGTTGTCGATTTTACCTGCATAATATTTCTGGTATATGCTCCCTTATCCCTTTTGACACTGATATCATTTTGGTGCAAATCCTCATGTCCCCATGCCAAACAGTTTACTACAAAGTTCTCTCCACTCTAATCCATCCTCCACTCTGCTTTCAAAGTATTCTATCCAAAGCTCATGTCTGACTATGTCATTTCCTTGATTAAATATAAAATCCTTTGTTTGCTCTCAACTTTACCATCTTCTTATAAGTTATACCAGAGCTTGTTAATCCTTTTCCACTGAGAAGTGGGCAGGGCATTTTCACTGACTACTGTTTTTGTTTGTTTTTCATTCTCTACGAGAACCATGGTGTCAGGGAGGTGATGCCATGAGATGCAAGTGAATTGGATTTAAATAAGAGAAGTTTGTGCAAATTCATAGTCTCCAGAATTATCTGGGTCAAGTGACCAGTTGTAGATGAGGATGACTGGAAAAGGTCCTAGATGCAGCCAGGGACTTTGGCCTTTTTAAGGTAAAATCTTTAATAGGTCTCAGTTTGAGGAAATACCTAATCAGTGATTAAGGGTAGGTAAGAAATGAGACATAGAATGGCCTCTTTTGCACAGTCAAAAATAAAACAAAAAACCAGCAATCTCTGAAAAGTCTCTCTGGGTTTCTGGCTAAAACAGAAATAATTGCTATTTGCATTCTCTCTGAGCCAATGACCAAAGGGACGACCTCTATTGTTCTCTTCCTACTATTTTCCCTGGCTTCCTTTTAAGTCCCACCTAAGTTCCTATCTTTTACAAGAAGCCTTTCCTGATTTCCCTTAAATTGTAGTGTCTTTCCTTTGTTGATTATTTCCAATTTACTTTATACATAGCTTGTTTGCACATAATTGTTTGGATTGTGACATCCTAGAAAGCAAGAACTGTATTTTGCTGTCCTTGCCTCCCCAGTGCTCAGCATGGAGCTTGGCATAGGGTAGGTACTTATGCTTAATAAATGTTTATTGACTAACTGACTCTCTGTATGGACTCTGACTGAGTAAACACACAGGTGAATGATTTTTCAAAGAATCCTAGGAAGGCAAGACATAAATAGTAATGCCTGTGGAAGGAAACTTTTCCAAAAACCTACTACATAAACTTCAGTTTAAGACTGAGAATTTTACTATCTTCCAACAAAGCAGATAACTGAGACATGAGCCTTGTCCATGCATTGTCATTATGGTCATCTCTGATAATAGAATTAGCCAAGTCATCATCTTTCTTTTAGAAAACTTGGTGTAATTCTTGATCTTTCCTATTAACATAATGTCTATGATGATCTGTTTGACCTTGATATAAGTAGTAACACTTTTTTGTGTTCAATTAGGGAAAGGAATATACCCTACTCATGCCTTTTCCTAGCTTGCAGCACAATACACTAAGGCAATATTGGCGGCACAGTCTGGGAGCTATCTGCAGTCATGAGCATGTATGAGGGAATAATGCTTTGGGGCCAATGATTGAGTTTGCTCCATTTTATGTTGTTTGGTCTTTTCTATCCCCAAATACATTATCTATGTAGTATGTATGCATGTATATGTATATATCTGCCTAAAAATTTTAATAGTATTCATCTATATCATCCATATCTATGTCTATGTCTCTGTCAATATCATTTTTGGAAACATTTATTAAATGTATATGTATATATATATATATGAATATACATATATATTCATATTTCTATTTATTTTTATGCCCAAATCTATACATATATCTATATCTACATGTAAACTTCTGTTCAAACCCATATTTCATATATTATAGATTTAAACACATAGAGAAAGAACCTGTGATTTCTATCATGTCGAGAAGCACCAGTAAAAACTCTCTTCCAAAGGTTCTCTATCAACTAAACTATACTGCTCACATTAGTACATACATATGCATATATGTGAACATATATATACATATATATTTATGCATGTATATTATTGTTATATAAATATGTGATGATGTTTTTTCCTCAGGAATTTGAGGGAGTTATTTCTAGTTTGCTATAAGATTTGGGAGCTTACCTCACACATTCAGGAAAACTCTACTCTATACCCCTGTTTCTAACCATAATGATATACATTCAGTATATATATTCAGTACATATACATTTGATATATATTCATATATATTTCAGAGTTCAAGAATAAGAAAAAAAGAACAATAAGCAATAGGTAACTAAGATACTTCATGTTATGTATATGTCATGAATTATGTCTTCCTAGAGTGAGTCAATAGGCATAAGTACTCACAAAAATAGGAAATTGACCATTTTTAACAGCCAGAGACAATTGATTACCAAAATGAGAGTCATTTCTGAATCAGACTATCAACTAACCAAATGAAAAATCTGACACAGAGATCCATTCACTTTTATCTGACGAGATATGTTCATCATTCATTAAAGTGACAATCACCACATGGGGACTTTCAGTCTCCAATACACTGATAAAGGAGAAAAGATATTCAGAAAAATAAATATCACCTGAATTTGGTCAAACATATAGGAAAGAATGTTTCTAGAGACAATACTATTTCAAAGCTCAGGGATCAGTTTTCTAAATATCTCAAATTAAGAAAGATAATTATAATTAGAAAAAAATCACAGAGCTTAATACCAAACAAAATGATCAAAAGGACAACATTAACTATTAATCCATATGTTTACTTTCTCAGCTCCATAAAATATTTATGAAAATGTCTTCACAGATACCAAGTATAATCAAGTAAAGAGATAAGTTGAAGTTTTCCAATGATTTCCGAAAACAAAACACACCCCTACTAGGCTTTTATCCTATAGAAATAAAAAAAGAAAAATAATTTGTGTGCACCAAAATATTTATAACAGCTCTTTTTTAAGTGGCAAAGAACTAGAAAGTAAGGAGGAAGTCCATTAATTGTCATACTGATATACTGGAATCCTATTCTGCTACAAGGAATGATTAAGTTGGCATATTCAGAGTAACCTGGGAAGACTCATAAAACTGATATAGAATGAAGTCAACAGAACTATTTATAATTCCTGTAACAACAGTAACAACTAACATTTATATAGTGCTTATTACCTGCTAGGAATTGTGCTAATAACAAGACTATATAGACAATAATATAATATAATAATATAAATGGTTTAAGGAGTCTGAGCAATATAATGACCAATCACAATTTTGGGGGACCAATGATGATCCACCTTCTGCCAGGGAAGTGATGGACTTCCAAGTCCATCACCAGTCTATGATGTGAAATTAAACATATATTTTTGGACATGGTCCATGTGGGGATTTGTTTTGCTTAACTATCTTAATTGCCCCAAAAGTCAAGAAAATAAAATGTCCTGCTGTTTTTATTATAAAAGGAAAATAGTTAACTCAATTAAATAAAATACAGCCTTAAAGTTTCTTCCATGAAAAGGTTTCATCTATGTGATATGTAATATGTAAGGAACTTTTATATTTTATAATAGATTCAACATACAGATATCTCTGTTCAAAGATCTTTTTATTAATATATTAAGCAATAGGTAAAGAAGACATATAGACATAGGCTTGTAAACTTCTTTGCCAGTGTCATAGTCCATTACTTCTACAATAAGGATTGTCTATCAATGATGACATTTATCTGATGCTCCTCTGTAGATCATCTAATTTATTGTCCTTATAACTGATTCTGTGTAGATTGTACCAAGCAGCAGTAGAAGGCAACAGGGCCTCTTCCAATGAGATCTATAACTATCAAAAAGGATTGGCTTAACAAATCACTTAGGAAAAATATAAAGAATGTCTATTGTCCAATGAATGGTACGCAATTGAATGAGCCCCTTTGTGAATTAGAACACCACTACATATATCTTGGGCAGACAAAGAAAATGGACATTGAACAAGACTCACAGTTGAATAGAAGGAAAATTTTGAGCTTTTTACATTTGGAAAAATTGGTGTAGGAGTTTCAAATATCTCCAACTATCCACTAAAACAGGGCAATTAAGTTGTACTGTGCATAGGGTGACAGTCCTAGAGTTAGGAAGACTCCTCTTCCTGAGTTCGAAGCTGTCATCAAATACTTACTAGCTGTGTAAGAAAATCTCAAACAGGTCACAAGGAATTTGACACATCTGAAAAAAAAAACTGAATCAATTTTTTTAACAACTGAACACTGTACTATATAGTAGCAAAACATGAACTACACCAACTTTCTTTGTTTAAAAAAAAGCTAAACTGAATAAAGGTGTAAAAGGTATAAAAGTGTTATGATCTTATATAATAGAAAAGGAAAAGAAGAGGTGTATGAATATACAGATCTTTGTTGTGAACATGTGAACAGCTTACTTTTATTTTAAAGTATAATATGAGTTTGTCCATTGACTGCAAGTAAAACTGGCCTTTTTATGCTTCTTTCTGCCCTTCTCTGTGCCTTAATTTGTTTGAAAAAAAAATAAAGTTTGTCTCAATAACTACCTTTCTTTTCCCCCTAACCTATTTCCATCCCTCTTTATTCTTCCACCTTTTTTTTAGCTGGAGAAAAAGATCTCTTGCAAGAAATACGCATAGTCAAGCAAAACAAATTTCCATGGGGACTTTCTAAAAACACATGCTTTATTCCATATCTTGAGTCAATCTGGCCCTCTCTCTCTTTCTCTCTCTCTCTATTAAGCATTGGGTAGTTATTTAATCTTTAGTCCTTTAGAATCAGAATTGGTCATTGCATCCATTGAGTTCTAAAATTTGTAAAAATTGAAACATTATAATCTTCAAAGTCTAAAAAGTTAGTAATGACAAAAAAAGTTAATCTATAAAAATGATAGGTATTGTTAAATGATGGATAATGTTAATTTGGGGCAGCAGTTTAGTAAATAGAATGTTGGAGTTAGAGTTAGAGTACTCTAATTTGAATTCTGCCTAAAATGCTTATAGCTATATGATCCTGGATAATTCATTTAGCTTCTGCCAGCTTCACTGTTCTTATCTGTCTGATAGGGATCCTTGAGGTTAAGATATTATATGTTAAGTACTTTGTAAAACATAGAGCAATAAGCATGTTTATCTATTGTTAATTTTTAGCCTGTAGCCAACTATGTCTTGCTTAAAGGAAATGGAGTGAAAAGCATCATCCAAGAAATGTGTGATCAGAAAGAAAACCAAGCATGTAAGAAAAAATAAAGATAATAGGATGATAAACAGAATGCAGGAATGGATCAAAGAAAATGTAAAGAATTAAAAAACAAATTGGGACACTCAAACTTTTCTGTGTATTTTGTATCTTTTTGAGATTCTATTAAAACCTAATGATTCCTTCTCAGAATAAAGTTTAAATGTTTAACACACAATATATGGGATTAAAAAGAAATCAATTTCATTAAAATATGGCCTTTGAAATGTTTTAAAAAAACAAGTTTGTGAAACTCAGGTTGAGAATACAGGAGAAGAGGAAGGCTTCTAATCTATTTAGTCCTTTCTCTGCAGAAGATGTTATGTTGTAAAATGACCAGTATAGTAATATTCTCAGTAATACAATCAACCATAACTACTCTGAAGGACTTATGATGAAAAATCTTATCTGTAGAAAGAACTGATTATGTGTGAATTTATATTAAAGCATTCTCTTTCTATCTCTTTTTTTAACTTAATTTTTCTTGAGGGTTTTTATTTTCATTAGGGTGGGAGATCTATTCTCTTTCACAACTTAACTTTCATGGAAATGTTTTCCATAATTTCAGATGTGGTTTCTTAATTGTGAATGGGATTAAGGAAGAGAATGTAGAACCCAAAAATTTTAAAAATAAATATAAAAAATTTGAATGCAATGGGGAAAATTAAAAAAAAAGAAAAGTTCCTAGTATAGCTATTATACTATAAGAAATTGAAGAGATGGATTGGAAGAAATTATTTCAAGGAGAATTGTATTATCTGATGAAGAGTAAAATAAGTAGATCAAAAAGAATAATTTATACTATCCAATCAGTATTTAGATAAATGAACAATTTTGAAGCACTTAAAAATTCTGGTCAACTAAATAAGCAATCATAATTCCCGAGAACTAACAAAGAAAAAAATTCTATTGACATCATGGGAGAGAGATAATGAACTAATTTATAGAATAAAAAAAAAGGAGAAAATATTTCAAGCATCTAGAAAGAAACAATTTAAGTATGGTGGAGCCATAGTAAGGATAATACAAGATTTAGCAACTTCTACATTAAACTACCAGGGGGTGTGGATGTGATATTCCACAAAGTAATGACAGTAGAATTATAATAATAAATTACTTACCCAGTAAAACTTAGTATAATCCTTCAGAGAAAAGGTGGATATTTAATAAAATAGAAAACATAAAAACATTTGTGATGAAAAGATCAGAGCTGAATAGAAAATTTGATTTTCAAATACAGAACTCAGGAAAAGCATAAGTTGGTAATCAGCAAAGGAAAATCATAAGGGATTTAATGAGATTTATCTGTTTTTATTCCCACATGGGAGGATGATGCTTGCAACTCATTAGAACTTTCTCATTATTATGGCAGTTAGAAGGAGTATATATAGACAGAGGGCATGGAGATGAGTTGAATAAGAAGGGATAATATCTTTAAAATAAAATTAAGAGATTAGAGAGGAATGTACTGGGAGAAAGAGAAAGGAAGAGGTAGAATGGCATAAATTATGTGCCATAAAACAGGCAAGAAAAAAGTTTTTCCAGTAAGTGGGGAAAAGTAGTAGGGGAGGGAAGGGGGAATAAGTGAACCTTATTCTTATCAGAATTGGCTTAATGAGAAATTAACATACATACCCAATATGGGCATAGAAATCTATCTTATTCTACAGGGAAGTAGTAGGGGAAGAGGATATGAGAAGGGGGGAGGATGATAGAAGAAAGGGAATATTGCACAAAGAGCTAGTCACAAGCAAAATACTTTGAGGAAGGACAGGGTAAAAGGAGAGGGGAAAAATATTTAAGGGGGGAAATACAGTTAGCGATAGTAATTGTGAAAAGAATTTTGAGGCAAGTTTCTCTAATGAAGGCCTTATTTCTCAAATGTATAGGGAACTCAGTCAACTTTATAAAAAATAAGAGCCATTCTCCAATTGAAAAATGAAGGGAAAATATGATCTATGCTCAAAAGGTTATAAAGCCATGCATATCATTTGACCTAACAATATCACTAATAAGCATGAATCCCCAAAGATATTTTTTTAAAAAAGAAAAAGAACCTATATGTACAAAAATATTTCTCAGGGCAAAGAATAGAAAATTGATGGGATGCCCATCAACTGGGGAATAGCTGGATGAACTGTCAGTTATGATTATGATAAAATATTTTTGTTCTAGGGAAATGATGAGCAGGATACACTCAGTAAAAACCTGGAAAGTCTTTCATGAACTCAAGCAAAGTGAAATGTACTGTGTACAAAGTAATAGAAGTACTATGGAATAATCAACTGTGAATGGCTTTGCTATTCTCAGGATTACAGTAATCCAAGACTACTCCGAAGATGAAAAATGTTATGCATACCAGAGAAGGAACTGAATCTGTGTGACTACAGATTGAAACATATTTTTTAATTTTATTTTCTTTAAGTGTTTTTTTTTTTTTTGGTGGGGGGGAGACTGGCTGGGAGATCTGTGTTTTCTTTTACAACATGACTTTTATGTAAATGTTTTGTATAACTTCACTCATGAAAGGAAGGATGGGAAGGAAAGGAGAGAATCTGAAACTCAAAGTTTTAAAATACAAATATAAAAAACTGCTTTACAAGTAACTGGAAAAATATTTTTTTAAATAGGGTTGGGATATTATTCCAAATGTCAGAATATCCTGATATTCTGGTTCCATGGCTAAGGCTCTTTCAATTTCCAGAATTTTACTGCTGCCAAACTTAGCTTTCCTGATATTGAACCAGTATTGCATTCCTGGTTTAAATCCCACTTAGTAATAATGTATTATCCTGCTGATAAGTTGCTACAATCTCTTTGCTAATATTTTATTTAAATTTTTTGAATCAATATTCATGAGGGAAATTAATCTGTAATTTTCTTTCTCTGTTTTGACTCTTCTTGGTTTAGGTATCAGCACCATATTTGTGTCATAGAAGGAATTTGGCAGTACTCCTTCTTGACCTATTTTTCCAAATAGTTTGCATAGTATTGGAATTAATAGTTCTTTAAATGTTTGGTAGAATTCAGTTATGACTCCATCTGGCCCTGGAAATTTTTTCTTAGTAGTTTATTAATGATTTGTTCAATTTCTTTTTCTAAAATGGGACTATTTAAGTAATTTATTTCCCTTCTTAACCTGGACAATTTATAGTTTTGTAAATAGTAATCTATTTCAGTTAGATTGTCACACTTGTTTCCATACACTTAGGCAAAATAGTTCCTAACTATTGCTTTAATTTCTTTGACATTGGTGACTTTACCACCATACTTTTCATTTTTGATACTGGTCATTTGGTTTTTTATTTTCTTTTTTCTGATCAAATTAACCAAAAGTTTGTCTATTTTGCTGTTTTTTTCATAAAACCAACCTTAGTTTTATTTATTACTTCAATAATTTTTCTAGTCTCTATTTTATTAATCTCTCTTTTGAATTTCAGGATTTCTAATTTAGTTTTTAATTGGTTTTTTTTTAAATTTGTTCTTTTTCTATGTTTTTTAGTTTTATGCCTAATTCATTAATTTCCTCTTTATCTGTTTTATTTATATAGTTATTTGGAGTTATGAAATTTCCCCTAAGAACTTATTTGGTTGCCTCCCATAAGTTTTCGTAAGTTGTCTCATTACTGTCATTCTCTCAATTGAAATTGGATTGTTTCTGTGATTTGTTGTTTGAGCTACTCATTCTTTAGAATTAGACTATTTAATTTCCAATTGGCTTGTACTCTATCTCCCTGGCCCTTTATTGAATATAATTTTGATTTCATTGTGGGCTGAAAAGGAAGCCTTTACTATTTCTGCCTTTCTGCATTTGATTGTGAGGTTTTAATGCCCCAAAATATGGTCATTTTTTGTGTAGGGACCATATACTATTGTTGCCAAACTTGAGCTTTCCCTTCTTATAAAAAAAATATGAAGCTTAAAAGGACTTCATATGGCATCTCATCAACCCTCTCATTTTAAAATGAGGAAATTGTGATTTAAATTAAATAAGTTTCCTAAGATTACAGATATAGAAGGAATTTGAACTCAGTTTTTGTGATTCCAATTTCAATATTGTTTTTCTGCTACCACTGTGCCACCTCATAACTCTCTCAAAACTCTGCAGCTGATTGCTGCTCTTTTATGACAGATTCCCAATATTCTTTCATGGCATATTTTATGTCATTCTGTGGTATTATTTGAATAGGTTAGGAGTCTTTTATTTGCATCCACAACTTGTGTTGGTTCTGAGAGTCATTAAGAAATTGATTATACCCATCTTTTATCAAATCATACCTGCCACCAGCTCAATGTACTTTCTTTTCTGTCTCAATCTTAATCAACTTTTCAATGATTTTTAGGATCTCCACTTATAGAAATGTGTATGTGTGTGTGTGTGTGTGTGTGTGTGTGTATGTGTGTGTGTGTGTGTGTGGTGTGGTGTGTAGGAGTTCAAACTCATCCAAACATTTAATGCCTTCTACAATTAATTTTTAACCTTACTTCCATAAAGGAAGATTATAACCAAATCAATTTGTCCATGAAAACAAATTTTGAACTTGTCTGCATCATCATTTTTGCTTATCCCAGTTTCCTTAGCCTGAAGTGACTTTCTGCTTCATAATCCATCCATTGAAATCTTAGGATCATAGAATCATAGATTTATAATTGAAAGGAATTTCTGGGGCCATCTTTTCTAGTCCATGCATTTTACAGATGTGGAAACTGAGGACTACAAAGATTAAGTAACTTACCCATAATTTGTCCAATTCAGGGAGACAATGTCAAAGGTAAACTTGATCCTCTCTTATCTAATTAAATACTCTCACTTGTTTTTACAAGAGGCAACATAGTACAGTGGATAATATGTGGAATCTGGAAATAGGAAATTAATTTCCTATTTCCAGAAAATCAATTCCTGATTCTGATATTTAATCATTATCTAACAATGAACAAATCACTTATGCTCAGTTTCCTCCTTTGTAAAAAATAGAAACACTCCCCAATAGGTTGTTGTGAATACAAGTGAGATTACAGCAAGGTTAGACATCATTATTCAAACTTCAACTCAAATGCTACCTTTTCCAAGAAACCTTCTTCAATCAGTCAAACTACCAATAATTTTTTATTCTTTTGAATATACATAATAATTATGATATTTACAATATAGTATTTCATATTATTTTGTGTAAATGTCTTAGCACCTCTATTTATATGTAGTCTTAATTTTTAAGTCATTCTCCAGTACCTAGTACAGTGATCTGCACATAGTAGGCTTCAAATAAATGTACATTGCATTATTCATCAGCAAAAACTCTGGGAGTTTCTTATCTAATTGAATTGATCTCAATATCGTAATTGGATGTTCTGAGAAATAAAAGAGAAACTCTGCTATCTACTCTCCCCATCACTGAGGGATTAATACCAGATCAAGTGGGAAACTTATATAATGAGATGTGAGGGGGGAAAGAAGGGAGAGTGGTCACACAATATCACACTTTCCTATTCATCTTTAGACTTAATTGAACTAATTGACAGCATCCTTGAGATAAGGAATCTTCTCTCTTGTGGGGGAAAATGAAATGGAAATTTCTTCAATACCCTAATATTTGAGTAATGATTTTGGAGAGGTTTTAGAAGCCAATCCAAATAACATGTTTCATTATACATTATTTTATTGCTATTGTGTTCTGCTTTATTGTTTTTATTGATTCTATGCCAAAAATAAATACTATATGCATTTTTAAAAGAGAAATAAAAGGGAGACAGGCCACCACCTTCTCCATACCTAGAAACAAAATACATCACATAGCAAGCTAAAACCTGACTATATACCATTTAGAAAACAAATCATCCAACCTGGATATCAGATAGTAGAGACTGAGCTTCAAAAGGTTCAGAAGTTCAGTTCTGATAAGCATCCCAAAGTTCAGATGATTATCTGGCACTTATAGAAACTTCTTTGGCATGAAAAGGTAAATCTTTCAAGATTAGTCTATCTTTAAAGAATTGCTGTACTTACTGATTTCAATTGGAAATCCTACAAGAAAAACCTCTTCTAAACCACTTTGATAATGTTCTTTTAGGCTAACAGTGGGTGCCACAGATTAGTGGACTAGAGATGATCAGAAAACCTAAGTTATAGTTTTGAATTCCTAGAAATCCTGTGCAAATCTCCCTTTCCTATATCCAATCCCCAATTCCACAACCCCCGCCAAAACTTGCCTGATCTGTGCTTTAGTCTCATGATCTACAAAATGGAAGATTACAAGAATTCTTTTTCATTCTATTCAATAATAGAGTGAATAAACTTCTGCATGGAGAAGAAAGGAAAGATATTTCTGGAAATGTAGATGATATAAAGATAAAAGGTGAAAACAATTACTAAAGGTAGTCTCAACTAGAGGTGACATTAGTGATCAACTCCAGTGATGCCAAACAAATAAAAATTGATTGCTGTATACTGATTGGAAAATCACAAATTAATGTTATCTATGGTATATTGTCTTTATTTGGTTTGTTAAATATTTTCCAATTATATTTTAATCACTTGGGAGTTTTACAGATATCTCTGCATTTTTGTAGATATCCTCATTTTGTAGATGAGGAAACTTAGGTCCAGAGCTGGAACATAACTCACAGAAAAATTTAGAATTAATTAATGACAAAACCAGACTAAGTTCTCTGTTCTTACCTCCAAATACATAGGAAAAATAAATGAGGAATAATATGGATACAGAGTAATCAAACATCAATGATGAAAGTGTATTAATTATTTTCCTGTTGTCTAATGATGTGCAAGTCTTCTCAATAAAATATAATATCACTCAAGAAAGAGGAATATCACAAGACAGTGGAATGATGATTTTTAGAATGCATATGTTTAATTCAGAAAATTAAGGCCAAAATGATATTTTATACCAGTGGAAACTGAATAAACATGGTTTTTGTTATAATCACACCATTAACTCTTAATTATCTTTATGGACATTGGATATATGGAAGATTATCCTATACTTTGTGGTAATTGCATGTTCTGAAAGATAAAAGAGATTACTATCTAATCTCCCTGTCACTGAAGGATTAAGACTAACAGATCAAATGAGAAACTTTTATAGAGAGATCTAAGGGGGTTACACACATATCACACCTTCCTGCTCATCCTAAGACTTAATTGAACTAACTGCCAACCTCCCTGTGATGTGGTGCAGCAACTAGGAAAGATGTAGCAATGATCTTAAGGCTACCTGGCCTTGGGAGTGATGTAGTTAGAAATGATGTATTTCTTCCCCTAGGCTATCCTGCCCCAGTTTACTCTATATGACCAGGATGCTAAGGCCACAAATATTGCTGGCTGCCAGATAACAGTCTGTTGGTTGGTGATAACAGAGTTTCCTAGACTAATGAGAAACATTAATGAGGTACTTAAAATCAACGCAAGCGCAGAACAAAATTGAGTGTCCGCCAATTGACCTAGTGATGTTTCAGGCCTAAAAACACACCTCTAGAAGGTTTCCTCATGAGTTCTGCCTAGACATCTATGGACACTGCATCTGTGCATAAAATCAGAACCAGACCACTCGTCAGCTTATCACTGACATGAAGCATCTGGTCCCTCTCACTTTTCTCTAAAAATTTATTTTCTTGCTCCTGGCTCTTTGCTAACTTATTTTGGAATTTAGCCTGTTTTAATTGGTATTACTATTGTAATAAACTTTGCCCCTTGACTTAGAGATGGGTCCAAGTCTGAAAATTCTTTTGAGACACTTTACATTACATATCTGGAATCCCAAAATTTTGGGGGTCCTCTTTACCACAAACCTGAAATTAGGAATTCTCTCTTTCATGGAGGGAAAGTAAATAGAAAGTTTTTCAATGTCTTTAATTTCTATTTTTCTTCTAACCTTACCTCTTACAATTTGGTAGAAGGTTTGTGTCCTTTTCTAAAGTTATGTGCAACTCAATAGTCAGTTATTTCCTCTAACATTTTCCAGTGAGTGGGTTCAGGAAGTGAAGTTTGGTAAAGTCAGAAAAAGGAGTTGCAACTGAAGGTTCTATACACTACAGTTCTAGGACCCTAATACTATAATTTATTTTGTCATGAGTAATCCTTCTACTTCTATAGATGTCAACAAACAGACATTCTCTAGGAGTTACCATGTCTGGAAAATATGTCATACTCTAACCAGCCTGGTCCTTAGACAACTAACATTGAAGCTATTGTGTGTCTGTTATAGGAGAAATATCTTTGAAAGTTCATGTGGTAAGTAAGGTATTGCTACCAAAATAAACCTACTACAAGACAAAAATTATAGAGGTAGGAAAAAGAAAAGTTTTATTGTACTTACATATTATACTGAACATTAGGTTCAGTCTTCAGGGGAAAAAATAACCTTGAACAAAAATTAGAATCCTAAAAAAGCTTTTAAAAATAAAAATGATGAGGCAAAATGGGCAAAGGAAGTAGTAAATAGAAATAGATTCATCAGAGCAATAAACTAAGCAATAGTTATTGCTTATATAGTTAACTATTGCTAAGCAATAGTTTATTGAAAACTAAGTTCCCAGTTGAGTAGTTTAGTATTTCCTCACAAGGAGAGAGAGAATAAGCTAATTTTAGAATTCACATCAAAGATTATGGTCAGAGTGACAGAAAATAATTCTTTTACATATTATAAATTTATGTGTTCTCTTAGACCATAAAAATTTTAAAATTGTTTCTAGTCATATTCATACTTTAATTCATTAGTTGAAAAAAAAACTAATTAAATTGAGATATAATCTTATACATCCCC
This sequence comes from Antechinus flavipes, assembly GCF_016432865.1. Taxonomy (NCBI): domain Eukaryota; kingdom Metazoa; phylum Chordata; class Mammalia; order Dasyuromorphia; family Dasyuridae; genus Antechinus; species Antechinus flavipes. Next base: position 320,339,686 of record NC_067398.1, read on the forward strand.
TAAGAAAACAAACTGATTAAACTGATAAACTGTAGGTAAATTAAGTCACAATTAAGTGCCAAGTTTACATAACCATACACTTATAAAATTATATAGGTATGTTTTAAAGATGACAAAATGCTCTAATTGAGAGAAAGGGATCTAAATGTTATACAGACTTGGCATCAGGGAAATTCTCTTACAAATAAAATATTTTGGAGAGGTTTTAAAGATATTGCATTCCTTTCTCCTCATTTAGTTTCTTATCTCCTGAATGTCAAGAGTCTTCTTTTAACACAATTATTCAGTGATTCAAGTTTTAATATGATGAGGTTGACAGAAGATTGGCTTTCACGTAGCCCTAAAATGCCGGAGAAATATCCCTGGGTCCCAAACAATAAAACATAATTAAAAAAAATTAAAAGTAAAAATTTTGAGACAATACTCATAAATTGTCTAATTTAGTAATACCTTCCAGAGTTTTTAATTCTTCTGCCATAACCTTTGAGAACCCTGAACCACCTCTACACAGCGATAGAGGACTTATTATTCCAGAGTTATTAAAAAGAAAAGCATCCATCTCCTGGAAAGGGTAAAGTAGACATAGTTTCATATTACTGTGTTATAAAAAAGACAAGGAAAATACAGAATACAGAGAAGTATGGGAAGATTTATATGAACCAATACAGAGGAAAGTGAGAGCCATTTCCTTATTTAAAAACTCCCATAGTCCTCATTTTAACCTTGACCTCCTATCATTCCATCTCTGCCAATGCTTCCTTCCTACCAAACCTATTCTTTACCTTCACTGCAGCTTTTAATCTCCCCATCCTTCAATATATTTATAGTCCATTACCCCTATTCTCACTTATTTTTTTTCTCTTCCTAATCTCATTATTATAATTAATTTCTTCAACTCCAAACTCCCATCTCTCCTTGAATTCTTTCTTATTTTGCTGATAACTAGGTATCTCTTGCCAAATCCCATGCTTAAATCACACCTACTATCCACCTCTTCCACTTCTTTTCTTGTGCTATTCCATATATCAAGAGAAAATTCCAATAACATGTTCACTTGAAACATGATAAATTCATCTTATGGGCCTTCACTGAAGCAAGGCAATTGTTTTATTCATCTTTAATTATTTTTGTTATTTCAATCCTCTCAGGATCTCTTTTCAATATCCTGGGTAAAGTTTTCCATACCTCCACACTTCCCCACACTCTTAACTGAGGATCTTGCCTCTTATTCATTGAGAAAATGAAGACAAATCACTGAGTTACCATTTCTTCTCTTCTCTTCATCTCAAATTTCTTTTATATCATGCCCTATTTTCTGTGACTTTTGATAATGAAGTGATCCTTCTTGTATCTTCAATGACCACCCCCCCATCCTTCTACTCTTAAATTTCAATTGATCAGTGATTTTATTAGGTACCTGTTATGTGCCAGTCACTATGTTAAGCACTGGGAAGAAAAAAAAGATGGGGGAGGGGAAGTGTAAAAAAAAATGTCCCGCCCTTCTATATGTGAGGGTGGAGGTTAGGGACATGAAAGCTCCATGATCTGGAAAATTTCTGTAAAATTTTTGGCCCTCCCTTCATACCACACATTTGAATTAATTTGTTTTTTATGGGAAGTTTACCACACATTATTATAGGATTTAGGTTGCTATAATATGATACTATAGATATATTTTATATACTTCTGAATTTCTGAACTTTTTCTGTGTCATCTACTGGTGTAATGTCTGGGCTAGCTTTCTGCAAGTCCTCTGGACAAGCCTTGGTCTCATCAGGATGGACACCATAAGAATGGTCAAGAATAGAGTCTAGTCAGGGGTCCTGAAACTTTTTAAATAGGGGGCCAGTTCACTGTCCCTCAGACTGTTGGAAGGCCGGACAATAGTAAAAACAAAAACTTTGTTTTGTGGGCCTTTAAATAAAGAAACTTCATAGCCCTGGGTGAGGGGGATAAACATCCTCAGCTGCCGCATCTGGCCCCAGGCCGTAGTTTGAGGCTAGATTCTTTATTCTGGCCCAGTCTGGATCTTAGTTCAGGAGGCATGAGAGCCACCAGGAGGCTGGTCAAAGATAGAATGTCTGTCTTCCAATCCTTCTTAGCCCTTATATACCTTATTGTAATTACATCATTACAGCATACTGATTATGTGTGAATTAGAGAACCATTATATCACCATGCTAAGTACTGGGTATATATGTGAACTAGAGAACCATCATCTCATCAATTCCACTGAGTTAACACCTTGTTTCAAGTGTACTTTTCCAGAATTCCAGCACTCTACACCTGGCCTTCACATATTGTCTGCAGCTTCTGTGAAACTTCCTGAAAAATCCCAATTTAACCTCTTATGCTAAATTATGATACCCCAAAACTGTGATGGGAAAATTGTGATGTGGAAGGGATAGCTGTTATTAACAAAGAGAAGGCAGTAGAATTAAAAAGAGATGGGAAATCTTCCTGTAGTAGATGGGATTTTAGTTGAAAATCAAGGAGATCAGAATTCAAATCAGAGTGGGGAGAACATTCAAGGAATAGGGGACATGTAGAGAAAGTATCTGAAGCTGAGAGACAAAAGGTGGAATAACCAGAAGATTATGGCATAGGATCAAAGATCTCTTTTAGGAGAGTAAACTGTAAGAATACGGGAAAAATCAGAGTGGGGCTAGTTTATAAAAGATTTTGAATACCAAACAAGGAATTTTAGATTTGTTCTTGAAGATGATAGGAAGGCACTAGAGACTGTTGGGTAGAAGGGTGACATGATGAGAGCTGTACCTTTCTTTGTATCCCCAATACTTGCATACTGCTTTGAGTAGACACTCAACGCATATTTGTCAAAGTCAAAAATAAAATAGTCCTGAAACAGGACTTTATTTGTATATCTTCACACATTCATAATTCATGCCTATGCAATGGTTGTTCCATATTCCTGGAATGGTTTCCCTCTTCAAAACTTAGCCTAAAGCTACATCCTACTTAAGGCTTTTTCTGATTCCCCCAACTGATAATAACCCTCTCCAAAAGTGCCTTGGATTTATTTTGTATACATTTATGTTGTCAGCAACTTTTCTCTCATAAAATAAGCTTCTAGAGTAGAAAGAAGTTTTAGTTGTATTACTTTTTTTTTCCCTTTGCATTTCCAATGCCCAAAAAATAGCAGGTGATTAGCAAATATTATTGGTTGGTTTAGTTTCCAAGATGCCACAGATAGTACTTGAACCTAAGATTTCAGAATTCAAAATCAATCTCTTTTCCACTCTCTCAACTTGTCTCAATGTCCTCAGCAATTGGAATTAAGAAAGGGAGAAAATTACAAAGAATCCACTGGTATTTCTATAACAGTCTGTATAATGTTAAACCTATCAGAAGCAATCAGTAGCTGATTTTAGAATCTAAAAAGCACCTCTGGCTATAAAGGGCAGGCAATTTCTTATAGCCTGAAAGTCAAGTTTTTATTCTCCAGAACTATAATAAACAACTTAAGGTAAATTCATCAAGACATGGGATGCCTAAAGGATTGGTTGCTTCTCCTTTTTTTCTGGTTTTTTGTTTTGTTTTGCAGAATTAATTTCACATACATCTCCCATTCAGTGTTGGATGGTGCTTTTTTAATATTCTCCTACCATATTTTCATATGTGTTTATTGCACAGTTAACTTGGCAAGTACCCTTTTATTTTCCTTTTTTTAACACAATGCCTTTATGTCTTAATGAAAAAGATATTTCATATTTGAAATGCATAATAAAGAGAGTAAATCCAATCTAATAGTTATTAATTAATTGTCTTGATAATTAACATGGCAGGCACTGTGCTAAGTGCTTTACAAATGTTGTCTCATTTTATCCTTGCAACAACTCTGGGAGATATTTGGTAATATTATCTTCATTTACAATGAGGAACTCTATTTGCCTTGTTTAGGGTCACCCAGCTTGTAAATTTTTGATGCCAGATTTGTCCTCAGGTATTAAATACAGATTAGGTGATCTAGCCTCTGTGCCACCTAGTTGTCATTTGTCAAGCATTTATTAAGATATTTATTAAGGCATACCAATATTTAGATGGGGCTAACATTTTTATGTTTTGTTAGATTTCTGGATGTTCTAGAATCAGGATGATATAAGTCTGAATACTGACTCGCTCACTTACTAGTTGTGTGACTCTAGGTAAATCATCTCTTTCATCCTCAGTTTCATCATTTGTAAAATGGAGGTAATAATAACTTCCAGGGTTGTTGCTTTACTGTTCTATAAATCTTAAAGTATTATCCAAATGTTAGTTATACTTTTTATGTTATACTATACCATCCAAAGCACTGGTGAAAGAGAAATGTGAGCAGATTGAAAATTATAAAGTCTAAAGAATCTGTTTATCAAAGAAATGAATAATGAGAAAAATTTGATGGGCTTGTTACTTTGGGACAGTGAATGTATCTAATGAATAGGCTATGTGTTCCAATCAATAGGCTCTATTAGAAACATCCTGATATTAAAAGAAATTGGTGAAGACACTTAACACTTTCAGCAAAGTCCTCACGGTCAGGAAGAATAGGCATGAATAAGTTTGTAATCTGAATCTTTGGAGCACTTTTCCATTCCCATCTGAGTGATAATTCATTTATAATTCATTCAGAATATGTTGTTCAGTGACTTTTTAATTGTAAATATCAAGCAATGCATAGAATAAGGATCTTCTCATTAAAAATATCTGCCATTGTGATAGAGGAGATTCAGGAGAGAATTCAAGTTGAAGGGAGATACCTTGTGAAAAGTAAATTCCTCCATAAACTCCTTTTGGGAGTCATGACACATATTGCACCAAGATATAGGACATTTCTTGCTTCCAGAAAGAGATCTGTATTTATTCAAAGAAGCTAGGTCTAGCTTTCCACATAGGAAAGACCAAGTAGATGAAGAATATCTATTAACCAGATAAAACACATTTGGATGCATAGTCTTGTCTATCAATGTATATCTATAATAGATCATATAAATGGACAAAAAAATTGGACTCAGAATTGAAGAAGAAAAAAATAGTAGTCTCTATTGCCTTCAAGAAATTAAAGAGGTCTTTTAATGGCCCTGAGCTTTTTGTTAAAAAAAGATTCATATTTTGTTAATTAAATTTTTTCTTATGTTTATTTTCTTTCCCTTCCAACTTCTTCCCTCCCTACTACAGACTTTGAAAAAAAAAGGAAATTAAAAACTTCTGTATCAACTGTTCAGAATTAAGCAAAATAAGTTTGCATTTTGATCATGTCTAAAAATTCATGTCTTGCACACATGTATTTAATACATCATCTCTCTGAGGAGATGGGTTGTATTTTTTCTCATCATTAGTGCTCTAGAATCCTAGTTGTTCATTGCATTTCTCAAAGAGCTCTTAAGTTTTTCAAAATTATTTCTTTTTACAATGTTTTGTTCTGTTTACTCTGTTCTACAGTAGTCCATACAAGTCTTTCTAGGTTTCTTTGACACTATTCCCCCTCATCATTTCTTTTAGCATAATAGATATATTCAATTACATTCATATAACATGATTGCTCAGTTGTTCCCCAATTTAAAGACATCCCTATAGTTTTCAAAGGGTTATTTTTACTATCATAAAAAAAGCTAATAAGAATATTTTTGTACATATGGAACCCTTTCTTCTTTCTTTGATCTCTTTCAGTCTGATATTAAGTCTGAATACTGACTCGCTCACTTACTAGTTGTGTGACTCTGGGCAAATCATCTCTTTCATCCTCAATTTCATCATTTGTAAAATGGAGGTAATAATCTATATACATCTATAGGACTAATAGATTTTACAAGGAATCAAAAACCATGAAATGTGTAGAAAACTTAGAGACATATTTTCAGAATGCATTCCACAGTGTTCACATCAATACACAATTCCACCAAAATGTGGATGTCTTTTTTCCCTTAGCCCTTCCAACATTTTTTTAAGATTTTGCTTTGCCATCTTGTCAAATGTTATTTTAATTTTTGTGAGCTTAAAGTCTATTTATTTAATATTTTCCCCATTTATATTCAAAATAATTTTTACCTTTTTTTTTAGAGTTTTGAATTACAGCTTCCCTCTCTTATCCCCATTCACAATTAAGAAACCATATGTAAAGTTATACAAAACATTTCCATAAAAGTCAAGTTGTGAAAGAAAATATTAATCTCCCACCATAATGAAAATAAAAACCCTCAAGAAAAATTAAGTTTAAATAGAGAAATAGAGAGTAATAAAGAATGCGTAGATGTATATTCAGACTCCATCAGTTTTTTCTCTGGGTATGGATAGGATTTTTCAGCATAAGTCTTTCAGCATAAGTAGATGTGAATGATTGTACTACTACTGAGAATAATAAAGTCATTTATAACTGGTCATCCCAGAACATTGGTTTTACTCCGTATACAGTGTATTTCATTTTGTTCATTGAGGACTTTCTGGAGTTTTTATTCTTTTCTTGAGAGCATCCTATCCATCATTTTCCAGAGAACAATAATATTCCATCAGAGAAACTTTCTTTGAAATCTTTTTTTTTTTACAATTAATATTGTTAATTGTTTCTCTCTCTCTCCCCCCCCCCAATTTATTATCACTCTCCTTCCTCAATGTCCCTCCTCAAAAGTGTTTTGTTACCAATCATTCTCTCCCTCAATATACCCTCTTTTTTATTGTTCTTCCCCTTCCCACATTCCTCCTATTTTCCTGCAGGGCAAGATAGATTTCTATAACCCTATTAAATATGCGTGTTATTTCCTATTTGAACCAATTCTGATGAGAGGTTCACTAACTCACATTCTTCTCACTCTCTTCACTCCACTGTAAAAGTTGTTTTTTTGTTTGTTTGTTTCTTTGTTTGTTTGTTTTTTTAATAGCAGATAATTTATTTTTTCCCCTGAGGCAACTGGGATTAAGTGACTTGCCCAGGGTCACAAAGCTGGGAAGTGTTAAGTGTCTGAGGCCAAATTTAAACTCAGATTCTTCTGACTTCAGGGCTAGTGCTCTATTCACTGCACCACCTACCTGCCCCTATGGCAGATCATTTGCAGATACCTTTCCCTTTCTTCCAGTATAATCCTCTCTCATTTCCTAATTGCATCATTAAAAAAAAGACATTATCCCCTCATATCCAACTTACATCCATGCTCTCTGTCTATATATATTCCTAACTGCCATAATAATGAAAACATTCTAATGAGTTATAAATATCATCTTCCCATGTAGGAGCATAAATAAATAAATCTTATTAAGTGCCTTATGATATCACTTTTCTGATTACTTCCTCATCTTTCTCCAGAGTCCTGTATTTGAAAATCAAATTTTCCATTCATCTCTGGTCTTTTCATCACAAATACTTGCAAATCTTTTATTTCATTGAATGACTACCTTTTCCTTTGAAGGATTATACTCGGAAGATAGATGGTTCTTGGTTGCAATCCTAGCTCCATTGTTCTCCAGCATATCATATTCCAAACTCTCTGGTCCTTTAACGTAAAAGTGTTAAAACTTGTGTTATCCTGACTGTGGCTTTACTATACTTGATTTGTTTTTTTCTCTATGCTTGCAACATTTTCTCCTTGACCTGGAAGTTCCAGAATTTGGCTATAACATTCCTGGGATTTTTTTATTTTGGGATCTCTTTTAGGAGGTGACTGGTGGATTCTTTCAATTTCTATTTTCCTGTCTGAGTTCTAGAAAATCAAGAGAGTTTTCCTTGATAATTTCTTGAAAGATGATGGTTCAAGCTCTTTTTTTTTATCATAACTTTCAGGTAGACTAATCATTTTTAAGTTATCTCTTTTGGATCTATTTTCTAGGTCAGTAATTTTTTTCAATGAGATATTTCACATTTTTTCTATTTTTTCATTTTTTTTTTGTTTTGTTCTATTGTATCTTGATTTCTCATAAAGGCATTAGCTTCCATTTGCTCAATTCTACTTTTTAAGAAATTATTTTCCTCATAAACTTTTTTACCTCCTTTCCCAATTGGCCAATTTTGCCTTTTAAGACATTCTTCTCCTCATTCATTTTTTGTATTTCCCTTTGCACCTCTCTCAATTCTTTCCCTAATTTTTCCTTTATCTCTCTTACTTGATTTTCAAAGTCCCTTTTGAGATCTTCTATGATCTGAGGCCAGTTCTTATTTTTCTTGGAGGCTCTGAATGTAGGAACTTTGACTTTGTTATCATCTTTTGAGTGTGTGTTTTGATCTTCTTTGTCACCATAATAACATTCAATAGTTAGAAACTTTTTTTGTTGTTTTCTGCTCATTCCCCCAGCTATTACCCAGCTTTTAACTATTTGTTAAAGTAGGAATCTGTTTCCAGGGTGGAGGGTGCACTGTCCCAAGCTTCAGGGTTTTGTGCAGCAGTTTTCAGAAATCCTTCTAGAAATCTAACCACAAAAACTCTTTTCTGCTCTGGAGCCGCTAGGTGTGTCCCCATCCCACTGTGGTTTGAAGATCTAATGTGCTGGCTGGGACTAGGGCTCCACCAACCTAGGCTGCTCTGGGACTGCGTACCAGACTCCCACCCTTTCCCACAGACTCTCTGCACTGACTTTTTGTATTTAGGTCATGTATACATTTAAAGTTCGCTGTGGTAAATGGTATGAGATGTTAGTCTAAATTTGATGTCTTTCAGGCTCTTGTCTGTTTTTTTAGGAGTTTTTATCAATAATGAATCCTAACTTCAGTAGCTGAGATCTTCAGTTTATCCAACACTCGGCTTACTCAATTTGATAGCTTCTGTATGTGGTATACCTAATCTATTCCATATAGCAGATTGTTTTTTTCCCCCAAGAAGTAACGCATAATTTTGATGATTACCACTTTGAGGTATAGCCTGAGATCCAATACTATTAAACTTTATGTTTTTATTTTTTAAATTTTTTTTCCTTTGATATTCTTGACTTTTCATTCTTCCAGATGAATTTCATAATTATTTTTTTTCCAGTTGAATACTTAGTTTTGAAACTTTCATTGGCATGGCAATGAAAAAGTTAATTAATTTGGTTCATCTTTTTAACACAAATATTTTACCATTGCCTTGGTGTGTGAATGAAACATGAAATACAAGAATCTTAGAAGGAAGTTATGATATACATAAATAGGGAAAAGATAGTCTAGTTCTGTCAGGCCTTGGACAGATCAAATCTGCAAATTCTGGGCATCACATTTTAATAAGGATATTGAGATGGTACATATCTTGAGCAAAACAACCAGGATACTAAATGGTCCTGAGCCTGCTATCTGAGGATTTTTAGTTTAAGAAGAAGAAAGTTAAGAAGCATATGAGAGTTTGAAGTTTTTGAAGGATGTTCATGTGGCAGAGGTACATTTTTTTTTCTTCTTGGATGTCATAGGACAGATATAGGAGCAAAGGGCACAAGTTACAGAGACAAATTTTGATTTTATTTTAGAAAAACATTATCAAAATTATTGTTATCCAAAAGTAGAATTGACTTAGAATTGCCACACATGCATGCATATACATATAATACATACGCACACATATATATTTGTATGCTCATATATAAGCACACATGTATAATATATATATACATCTATATTTGTATCTACCTAAGATATTTAATGTCATCTCAGAAGTCACTTTCTCTCTCTGAGCCAGTTTTCTCATCTGCAAAACAAAGAGAGTGTGTGCTCTCCATTTATCTGTGTGTATGTAAATATACAAATAAAATAGTTACCTAGCATTTAGTGTTAGAAGTTTTGCAAAGTTATTTTAAAATATTGATTTGCTTTATCTTTTCAACAACTCTTTGACATAAGAGCTAATATTTTCATCATTTTGCATATGAAGAAACTGGGTATGAGAGGTTAAGTGAATACTCTAAAATCGCATAATTATTAAATATCTACAGCTATATTTGAAGCCAGATCTAACACTATCTTCTGAGCCAACTAGGATTTTCCCAACTTCATTTCCTCCCTTTCCCTCCCCCCTCTCTCTTTCTCTCTCTCATATGCGTAAAAAAGACAATCATGAATATGTATTTATAAATATGTACATTAATAATATAATACGTATTAGATTATAACTATTTCCTAGATGATTTTTATTATACCTCCTTTCCTATCTAAAACTGCTTAAAAACACCTATTTCTTTTATAACTCTGTTCCCTAGCTTCACTAGCATAATCCAAGCAGTTCATAAGCCAAAGAACTTTTATGAACAAAACTTGAAAAAAGTTGCTAATGCTAAGACATGGAAATATTTGGAAGCCTAACAGGGCAGGCAGCCTAGCACTTTTTAATGCATTCTTCTATGAAGGCTTTTGGATTTAAATTACTACATAAATATTAGCTCCTTAATCCTCATACTACCACAGTGAATTAGACAGATGCCAGACAGAAATTTTCCAAGAGAATACCAAAATAGATTCTTAAAGTTATCTTAGAGTTATGAGACTCTGGCTGTATCTACCCAGCAGAAAGTTAAGTGGAGATTTGGCGGGGGTTTAGCTGGCTAACTTAATCAATGTAGACACTCAAATTGGATAAAATTTTGGTCCAGCAATAAAATAGTCAAATCTTCACTTCAATTACCACTATTGAAAGCACAGTTATTGAGTTGTTTGAATATTTGAATAAGAAAATGCCAAAAGCTCCACCAACTGTTCACTGACAGACCATCTCATTTAGCCAGTCCAAACTTAGAAAGCATCTAACACAGAGACTTACTTATATATGCATGCCTTTCATCAATATTTGTTAAATTAGGATGAAAGTCATAAACATTGATTAAGCATCAAATGTATATAGATTACTATATTAGGTTTCAAGAAAGATAGAGAAGCATAGAATTTTAGAATTAGAAGAAATTTTAGAGATCCTAAAATTCCACTCTTTCATTTTGCAAAGAAGGAAGCACTGGATGCGGAAATATCTTGCCCCAAAAGACATACCTAATTATTGACAAACCTGAAACACAAACCCTTTTGACTTTGAGATCTCTCTAAGGCACTTTCTTATTCTGTGTAATCTTTGTAGGTAACACTTCTCAGTTGGTCTATTCTTCTGTTTGTGTGTGATGTGTTGTGTGTGTACAAACCCAAGTTTGGGGTGAAGAAGGAAGAGAGAAAGAGAGAGAATTTGCCTGCTTAAACTCGATAATGTTGAAATAAAATTAATCCATCAACAGGACATGGGGAGCAGTATATTAGAAATCCATATGCTCAATCTTCCTTGACAATATTATCTGTTAACAAGTTATCCTCTAAGCACCCAAAACTGGGAGAAGAAAGCAGAATAACACACATTCCTTTATTTTTCTTTAGTCAGGACAATAGCTCCCAGGAAAGAGTAGCATTCTTTTTGAATAGGGCAAGACCCTTTGATTACTTTCTTGGAAAAGGATTAGTCCCTCCTTTGACCATTTATCAATTGGAGAATGGCTTGATTTCTTATAAATTTGAGTCAGTTCTCTATATATTTTGGAAATGAGGCCTTTATCAGAACCTTTAACTGTGAAAATGTTTTCCCAGTTTGTTGCTTCCCTTCTAATCTTGTTTGCATTAGTTTTATTTGTACAAAGGCTTTTTAATTTGATGTAATCGAAATTTTCTATTCTGTGATCAGTAATGGTCTCTAGTTCATCTTTGGTCACAAATTTCTTTCTCCTCCACAAGTCTGAGAGATAAACTATTCTATGTTCCTCTAATTTATTTATAATCTCGTTCTTTATGCCTAGGTCATAGACCCATTTTGATCTTATCTTGGTATATGGTGTTAAGTGTGGGTCCATGCCTAGTTTCTGCCATATTAATTTCCAATTATCCCAGCAGTTTTTATCAAATAATGAATTCTTTTCCCAGAAGTTAGGGGCTTTGGGTTTGTCAAACACTAGATTGCTATAATTGACTATTCTGTCTTGTGAGCCTAGCCTTTTCCACTGATCCACTAATCTATTTCTTAGCCAATACCAAATGGTTTTGGTGACTGCTGCTTTATAATATAATTTTAGATCAGGTACAGCTAGGCCACCTTCATTTGATTTTTTTTTTCATTAATTCCCTTGAGATTCTCGACTTTTTATTGTTCCATATGAATTTTGTTGTTATTTTTTCTAGATCAATAAAATATTTTCTTGGAAGTCTGATTGGTATAGCACTAAATAAATAGATTAGTTTAGGGAGTATTGTCATCTTTATTATGTTCGCTCGGCCGATCCAAGAGCACTTAATATTTTTCCAATTATTTAAGTCTGACTTTATTTGTGTGGAGACTTTTTTATAATTTTGCTCATATAATTCCTGACTTTCCTTTGGTAGATAGATTCCCAAATATTTTATGGTATCAACAGTTATTCTGAATGGAATTTCTCTTTGTATCTCTTGCTGTTGGGTTTTGTTGGTGATGTATAAAAATGCTGAGGATTTATGGGGATTTATTTTGTAGCCAGCTACTTTGCTAAAATTATGAATTATTTCCAATAGCTTTTTGGTAGAATCTCTGGGGTTCTCTAGGTATACCATCATATCATCTGCAAAGAGTGATAGTTTGGTTTCCTCATTGCCTACTCTAATTCCTTTTATATCTTTCTCGACTCTTATTGCCAAGGCTAGTGTTTCTAATACGATATTAAATAATAATGGTGATAGTGGGCAACCTTGCTTCACTCCAGATCTTACTGGGAAAGGTTCCAGTTTTTCCCCATTGCATATGATGCTTACTGATGGTTTTAAATATATGCTCCTGACTATTTTAAGGAAAAGTCCATTTATTCCTATGCTCTCAAGTGTTTTTATTAGGAATGGATGTTGGATTTTATCAAATGCTTTTTCTGCATCTATTGAGATGATCATGTGGTTTTTGTTTGTTTGGTTATTGATATAGTCAATTATGCTAATAGTTTTCCTAATATTGAACCAGCCCTGCATTCCTGGTATAAATCCTACTTGGTCATAGTGTATTATCCTGGTGACAATTTTCTGTAATCTTTTTGCTAATATTTTATTTCAGATTTTAGCATCAATATTCATTAGGGAGATTGGTCTATAATTTTCTTTCTCTGTTTTCAGCCTACCTGGTTTAGGTATCAGTACCATATCTGTGTCATAAAAGGAGTTTGGTAGGACTCCTTCAATCCCTATTTTTTCAAATAGTTTATATAACATTGGAGTTAATTGTTCTTTAAATGTTTGGTAGAATTCACATGTAAATCCATCTGGTCCTGGGGATTTTTTCTTAGGGAGTTGATTGATAGTTTGTTCTATTTCTTTTTCTGAGATGGGACTGTTTAGGATATTTACTTCTTCCTCTGTTAGTTTGGGCAAGCTGTATTTTTGGAGGTATTTTTCTATTTCATTTAAGTTGTCGAATTTATTGGCATAAAGTTGGGCAAAGTAACTCCTAATTATTGCTCTAATTTCCTCTTCGTTAGTGGTGAGTTCTCCCTTTTCATTTTTAAGACTAACAATTTGATTTTCCTCTTTCCTTTTTTAAATCAGATTTACTAAGGGTTTGTCTATTTTGTTGGTTTTTTCATAGAACCAACTCTTAGTTTTATTAATCAATTCAATAGTTTTTTTTACTTTCAATTTTATTGATCTCACCTTTTACTTTTAGAATTTCAAGTTTAGTGTTTGACTGGGGGTTTTTAATTTGTTCCTTTTCTAGCATTTTTAATTGCAAACCCAATTCATTGACCTTCTCTTTCTCTATTTTATACAAATAGGCCTCTAGAGATATGAAATTTCCCCTTATTACCGCTTTGGCTGCATCCCATACATTTTGGTATGATGTCTCATTATTATCGTTTTCTTGGGTGAAGTTATTAATTATGTCTATGATTTGCTGTTTCACCCAATCATTCTTTAGTATGAGATTATTTAGTTTCCAATTATTTTTTGGTCTACTTTCCCCTGGTTTTTTGTTGAATGTAATTTTCATTGCATCGTGGTCTGAAAAGGATGCATTTACTATTTCTGCCTTACTACATTTGAGTTTGAGGTTTTTATGTCCTAATATATGGTCAATTTTTGTATAGGTTCCATGAACTGCTGAAAAGAAAGTGTATTCCTTTCTGTCTCCATTACATTTTCTCCAGAGATCTATCATATCTAACTTTTCTAGTATTCTATTTGCCTCTTTGACTTCTTTCTTATTTATTTTGTGGTTTGATTTATCTAATTCTGAGAGTGCAAGGTTAAGATCTCCCACTATTATAGTTTTACTGTCTATTTCTTCTTGCAGCTCTCTTAGTTTCTCTTTTAAGAATTTAGATGCTACCCCACTTGGTGCATATATGTTTAATATAGATAGTGCTTCATTATCCATGCTACCCTTTAGCAAGATATAGTGTCCTTCCTTATCTCTTTTAATTAGGTCAATTTTTGCTTTAGCTTGATCTGAGATCAGGATGGCTACCCCTGCTTTTTTGACTTCACCTGAAGCATAGTAGATTTTGCTCCAACCTTTTACCTTTAACCTGCATGTATCTCCCCGCTTCAGGTGTGTTTCCTGTAAACAACATATTGTAGGATTCTGGCTTTTAATCCATTCTGCTAACCGCTGATTTGCTTTATCTTTTGGACAACCAACAAGCAATTGAAATTTTTCATTTGGTTAGATGTGTCTTTATTTGTGTGAATACTGTTTTGTAATTGGGTTCATATAGTTCATGTTTTTTTCTTGGCAGGTAAACTCCTAAGTATTTCACATTGTTTATAGTTATTTTTAATGGAATTTCTCTTCTTATCTCTTGCTGCTAGACTTTGTTGGTCATATAAAGAAATGCTGATGATTTATATAGGTTTATCCTATATTCTGCAACTTTGCTAAAATTGTTAATTATTTCAATTCTAATTTTTAGAAGATGATGTAGGGATTATCTAGGTACACCTTTGTATAATCTGCAGAGTGGAAACTTTGTTTCTCATTGCCTATTCTGATTCATTTAATTTCTTTTTCTTCTCTTAGTAATACAGCTAACATTTCTACTACTATATTGAATAACAGTGATGGTAATGGGCAACCTTGCTTCATTCATGATCTTTTTGGAATGGTTTCTAGATTATCCCCTTTACAGATAATGCTTGCTAATGGAGTTAGATTGATACTATTTGCCATTTTAAAGAATGCTCTCTTCATTTCTATGTTCTCCAGTTTTTTCAGGAAGTATTATTATTATTATTATTAAATGATACCTGAAGCTATGTGACTTTTTTCTAGTCTCATGAATAAGTACATTTCTTTTTCTTTTAAAAATTTTTAAAAAGTAGCTATTTATTTTCAAAATATATGCAAAGATAGTTTGTAACATTCACCCTGCAACCCTTGGAAAAATCTTGTGTTCCAAAATTTTTCTTTTCCTTCCCTCCTCCCCACCCCCAACAACAAGTAATCCAATATATGTTAAACAGGTACAATTCTTCTATATATATTTTCACATTTGTCATGCTGCACAAGAAAAATCAGATCAAAAAGGAAAACAAAAAAAGAAAGAAAACAAAAAGCAAGCAAACAACAACAAAAAAGGTGAAACTACTATGCTGTGACCCACATTCAGTCCCCACAATCCTCTTTGTGGATACAGATGGCTCTCTGCATCACATCTATTGGAATTGGCCTGAATTACATCTATCAGAATTGATGGACATAATCATGTTGTTGCTGTGTATAATGTTCTCTTGCTAGTTTTCACTTCATTTAGCATCAGTTCATGTAAGTCTCCTCCAGGCTTTTTTGAAATCATCCTGCTGATCATTTCTTATAGAACAATAATACTCCATAACATTCATATACCATAACTTATTCAGCCATTCTCCAACTAATGGGTATCCACTCAGTTTCCAGTTCCTTGTCACTACAAATAGAGCTGCTACAAACATTTTTGCATATGTAGGTCCTTTTCCCTTTATTATGTTCTCTTTCAGATACAGACCCAGTTCTCTCTAGTGTTTTTAAAAGGAACATATGCTGCATTTTGTCAAAATATTTTTTAGTATTTATTGAGATAATTATATGATTTCTGTTGGTTTTCTTTTTGATATGTTCAATTATATTGATAATTTTCCTAATATTGAACCAATCATGAATTCCTGATATAAATCTTTTCTGGTCATAGTGTATAATCGTTGTGATATATTAATATGACTACTTTGCCAGTCTTTTGTTCAAAATGTTTATATCAATATTCACTAAGAAAATCGGCCATAATTTCCTTTCTCTGTTTTAACTATTCCTGGTTTAGATATCAGTGTCAGGTTTATATACTCAAAGAAGTTGGATAAGATTCTTCTTCACTTATTTTTTCCCTAAGTCATTTACAAAGTATTGGATTTAATTGTTCTTTAAATATATGGTAATATACTCATGAACTAATTTGGCTCTAAGGATTTTTTCTACAGAGTTTGTTAATGGTTTGTTTAATTGCTTTTTTCTAAAATTTGGTTATTTAGGGTTTCTATTTTGTGATATGTTAATCTAGGTAGTTTATATTTTGTAAATATTTGTTGATTTCATTTAAATTGCCAGATTTACTGGGATACAATTAGGCAAAATATTTCCTAATAATTGCTTTAATTTTTTCTTCATAAGTAATTATTTTACTCTTTTTATTTTTGATTATATATTTGATCTTTTTTTAAAACTGCTTCTCTATCATTTTTATTTGTTTGTTTTTCATAAAACTAAGTCCTAGATTTGTTTTTTATTTTCAGTCTTATTGATCTCACCTTTGATTTTCATAATTTCCATTTTGGTACTCAATTTCAGATTTATTTATTTGTTTGTTTGTTTTTTTGCTGAGGCATTTGAGGTTAAGTGACTTACCCAGGGTCACACAGCCAAGAAGTGTTAAGTGTCTGAGGACAGATTTGAACTCAAGTCCTCCTGACTTCAAGACTGGTGCTCTATCTATTGAGCCACCTAGCTGCCTCTATTTCAGATTTCTTAATTTATTTTCCTTTTTTTTTTTTAGTAGCATGCCCAATCCAATGATCTGTTATTTTTTTTCCATTTTGTTCTTGTAAGAATTTAGAGAAATAAAATTTCCCCCAAATATAGCTTTGTCTGCATCCATAAATTTTGGTATGTTGTCTCATTGTTATTTCCTCTAATGAAATTACTGATTGTTTCTGTGATTTGTTCTTTGACACATTTATTCTTTAGACTTAAATTATTTAGCTTTCAATTAATTTTGACCTGTCTTTCTACTGCTTTTTGTTGAATGTAATTTACACTACATTATGATCTGAAAAAAATTGACATTGACATTGAATATGTCTGTCTTTTTAACATTTATTTTAAGCTTTGTATGCCCTGTTACATGGTCTATGTTTGTATAGGGGTCATGTGTTTCAGAGAAAAGGGATATTTCTTTCTGTTCCCATTAAATTTTTTTCCAAAGCTCTATCATATCTAACATTTTTAATATTCTATTTACCTCCTTAGTATCTTGCTTATTTTTTGGTTAGATTTATTGAATTTATTTATTTAATAACTTCTGAGAGAGGTCAGTTGAGGTCCTTCACTAGTACATTTTTTGCTGTTTATTTCTTCCTGTAACTCACTTAACTATTCCTTTAACAATTTAGATGCTAAACTTGGTGCATCTATGTTTAGTATTGCTATTACTTAATTATATATCATGTTGATATCCCTTCATTTCTTAAACTTTTTCCAATACAATTCTTTTCACTCAGGAAATCTTAAAACAATCCCAGGTGTATAGTTATAAAAATAGATATTCAAATCAAACTTTTATTGATAATAAATCATGATTTCACAACCATCCGCTATTCAGTTATGATCCTATATAGAGTTGCAACCAATAGTTTAAGAAGCTTTGATCTATGGTATGAAAATGTATTTTCCTTCTGTATGCCATTTAATTAGGTCTATTTTTTGTTTGTGCTTTGTCTGACATCAGGATTGATCCTCTTTTTTATTTTTTAACTATAGCTGAAGCATAATAGATATGTTCCATTCTGCTTACATTCATTCACTTTGTGTGTTTTTCTAACTCATGTGTGTTTCTTATAAACAACATAATGTAGGATTCTGGTTTTGCTCTTTCTTACTATCCACACCCATTTTATGGGAGAATTCTTCTCATTCATATTCACAGTTGAGATCTATCTGTGTAATTCTCTCCATTCTTCCTCTTATTTGTCCTCTTTTTCCTTTTACCCTTTCCCAATTTACCATTGTTTTGCCTCTGTCTACCACCTCCCTTAATCTGTTCTCCCTTCTGTCAGTCCTTATTTCACACTCTTTTTTTATTGTCTTCCTCTCGACTACTTCCCTACTAGATAAAGTAGATTTCAATATTTAACTGATTATGTATATCAAAACAGAGCCAATATTGATGAGAGTAAGATTCAAGTGATACTCATTGCCCATCCTCCCATCTTCCCTTTTTTTGTAAGAGGTCTTTCACATTCTTTATGTGAAACAATTTACCATATTCTACTTCTCCCTTCCTTCTAAAACATGTGTACTCCTCTTTCTCTTCCATAATTTTTAAAATGCCATTCCCTCAAATTGATTTTGTATCTGTATCCTCTCTGTATATATTTTCCTTTTAGCTATATTATTAATGATACAATTATTAATAACTACAAAGTATCATTCTCCAAAGTAGAGATATAAACAGTTTATTGAACTACTTATATTTTCTTTTGTCCTGATTATACTTCTCTTGGGTCTTGATATTAGAGGTAAAATTTTGATTTAGTTCTGATTTTCTCCTTATGAAAGTTTGAAATTCTATTTCATACAATGACTTTTTTCACTATTATGCTTAATTTCATCAGATAGATGATCTTTGATTGCAATCCTAGCTCCTTTGACTTTCAGAATATTGTTTCATAACCTCTAATCCTTTAATGTTACAACTGCTAAGTCCTGTGTGATCCTGATTGTGGCTTCCCAATATTTAAATTCATTCTTTCTGGCTATCTGTAACACTTTTTCCCTTGACCTGGTAATTCTGAAACTTGACTATAATGTTCCCTAGAATTTTAAATTTTGGGATCTCTTTTCTGAAGTTATTAGTGGATTCTTTCGATGCCTATTTTGTCTTCTGGTTTCAAGACATCAGGGCAGTTTTCCTTGATAATTTCTTGAAAGATACTAGTCCTCTTGAAAAATGTCCAGGTCCTCTTTTTTTATTATGATTTTCATGCAATCCAATGATTTATTTAGTCTCTCTCCTGGATCTGTTTTCAGGTCAGTTGTTTTTCTCATAAGGTATTTTACTTTTTTTTCATTCTTTTGAATTTGTTTGACTGATTTTTGATGTCTCATAGAGTCATTACTTTCCATTTGTGCAATTCTAACTTTTAAATTGTTGTTTTCCTCAATTAGTTTTTGTAATTTCTTTTCCATTTTGGACAGTTATTCTCTTTAAGGTGTTGTTTTCTTCTATGGATCTTGTATCTCTATTTGGTCAATTCTACTTTTTAAGCTATTTTCTAAATTGTAGCCTTTTTTCCCATAATTTTCTTGTATCACTGTCATTTTATTCTCAATTTTTCTTCTACTTCTCCTATATGATTCTTAACCTCCTTTTTGAATGCTTTCATGAGTTATTTCTAGGCTTGAGATCATTTCCTGTTTATCTTTGGGGTTTTGTCTATAGGTATTTTGACACTTTTTCTCTTCTAAATTTGTGTCTTGGATTTCCTATTCACCATAATAAATTTCTATGATCAGATTCTTTTATTGTTGTTGTTATTGTTGTTTGCCTATATCTCTCCCACCTGCCCTATCTTTTAGCCTTTTTCTTTTCTTGTAATTTTAAGCTCTCTCCTTGGGTGAAAGAACTGTCTCAGGCTTCTTGTGCCAGTGACAACAGGTCCTGGCTGTTTACTTGAGGCTGCACAGATAAAGTTCTGAAGCCCACAAGATACCCACATGCCTAATTCTGACTCTTGGAGGTATAGTATGGAGTGGCTGGGACTGCTGGAGGCTGTAGAGATATGGCAGCTTAACTAATGCCAAACTGTGTGTGTGTGTGTGTGTGTGTGTGTGGCATGTTTTGAGGCCAAATGGAGTGTTTCTGTGTCTCTTTGAGGCTACACTTGAAGCACATGGTTATCAGGCCTCTGGGGAATACCTGTTTGCTCTGAGTAATGCTGAAAACCATGAAAGCTTGACAACTGAAGGATCCTGTTTGGCTAGGCTACACCAAAGCCTGTAGTAATTCATAGGGGCTCAATTTGCTGAGCTACGTAGGCTTGCTGAGATACTTTCTGTCCTGAAAACCAATCTGATTCTAAATGGCCTCCAACAGATCCTAGACCAAGCTCCATTTGGTCATTGTTTGGGTCCTGATTGACTCAAATTGAATGTAAATAGCAGTCACTTTTGCTTTGGCCAGAAACTCTGAGGAGTCATCCCCTTGCAAATTCATTCATTCATTCATTCATTCATTTACTTAATTTTTTTTTCATTTTTTGGACTATATAAAAAAGGAGATTCTTTGCTTCCATTGTTATGTAGCCTAAATCACTTAATGGGTGCAGTCTCAGTCAAACTGAGATCTGTTGAAGACCTTAGTTTGAACCAGAGTCATCTCTGGTTATCTTGATCTGTATCTTGCTACTGAATCTAGATGGCTCTGGAGAGGAAAGTGAGGCAGCTAACCTTACACAGCCCTTTCTCACTTAAATCCAATTCACTTACATATCACCTCCCTGAGATCATGGTCCTTTTAGAGAACAAAGGACAAACAACCTCTATGAGTAAAGCTGTCCTGAAATTGGTCTATTAGAAAACTCTTTCCTCCCTCCCTCCTTATCTTCCTTCCTTCCTTCCTTCTCTTCCTTCCTTCCTTCCTTCCTTTTTTTCCTTTCTTCCTTCCTTCTTCCTTCCCTCTCTTCCTTCTTCCTTCCCTCCCTTTCTGCCTGCCTGCCTTCCTTCCTTCCTTCCTTCCTTCTTTCCTTCCTTCCTTCCTTCCTTCTTTCCTTCCTTCCTTCCTTCCTTCTTCCTTCCTTCCTTCCTTCCTTCCTTCCTTCCTTCCTTCCTTCCTTCCTTCCTTCCTTCCTTCCTTCCTTCCTTCCTTCTTTCCTTCCTTCCCTCCATTTTTCCTTGTTTAAGTGATTAAAAACAATCTAAAACTGTGGATGAGTATATGGTGATTCCTAGGAACAGATAATTTATACAAACTGATTAGCATTCAAGAAGTGAAATGAAGGAAAATCAACTGAAGGAAGAGGAATCTTTCTCTAGTATAAATATCTTTTCTGCTTTGGGCCCTTCTCTCTATGTACTCATTTTTTGCCTTCATTTTTTTCTGTGATAACACCATTCACCTAGACTTCCATGTTCCAAACTTTAATTGATCTTTTTCTTCTATCATGTGTGATCATCAAGCAAGTTCCTACATTTATTCTAGGACATTAGGTTAAGAGCTCAGAGAGAAAGGGGCTAGTATCTGGAAAAATCAAATTTTCATCTGGAACAATCAAACTTCCTGATCTTCAGGCCTGAGACAATGGAAACATCCAAGAAAACTTCAAAAAAATTTAAAAAATAGGAAGGGAGATTTATGTTTGTTGGTTATCCTAAGAGAATATATTTCATCACAGTTAAGCTCTAAGACATTACCAGTTTAAGGTGGATTAGGTGTTTTTCATTTGTTTTTGTTTTCTGGTTTTTTCCTCCAGAGACTGGCAAAATGAACTAATGACAAAGAAAGATAAACTTTGTTTCAGGGAAGGCCAAAGGATAGCTCTAGGATAGATACAAAGGTATGATGAGCCAATATAGAACTCTACAATTTGGAAGTCTAGGACAATGTCCAAAGAGAGAAGATATGAAAAGGGAGAGAAGGCTGTTTATAGAAAAGGAGACACCTATTTGAAACTTCACGTACTGCAGAATTTGAGGATCCAGCTTCTGAGACAACTTCCCTCTGACATCCACAATTTTAAGTCAAACTTAAGTAATAATTAGCCCATATTTTCCTCTTTCCATGTCTTTATTTTTTTCTCACAGAACCTAAGAAAAGAGGTTTGGTCACTCTGCAAAAATTCTACCCTATTTCTCAGGCTGAAAAATCCTTCTACTAAGAGATAATGTGGCATGATGTAAGGCTTGCTACTTCCAACTGGAAGAATTTTCAACCCAAGATGTAGAGTTTGAGCAAACTGCCCAAAATGTCTAGACTTGAAGTTAATAAAATTTGGATTTAAATCCAGTCTCTAACACAAGCTTTATGGCAGAGTACAAAGTTATTTAATTTATCTTTATTTAATTTCCTCCTTGGTAAAATTGTGATAATGGTACCAATAGTATAGTTCTTATAAAGCCACTGAGGTGAGACTCAAATGAGATAATGTATATGTGGCAAAATCTAAAACCAATTGTTATTATTTTGTTTTTTTCATATCATAAATCCATAGAATTATACATTCAAAACCAGAAAGGCCCTTACTCTAGTCAAATCCTTATTTTACAATTGAGGAAACTGAGGCCAAGAAAGATTATATGGCTTACCGAGGATCACTCAGCTAACAAATATCAGGACATGATTTAAACCTGTGTCTTCCTCACTCCAGTCACAAGATCTATGTATAAATGTATTTTGTTGTGGAATTTTTTTCTTGTTTACTTTTATCTATAAAAGGAAAGTTAATTTGTGTTTTCTCCAGAGTACAACAGTACTTATTCTACATTGGTAGCAAAATTTTTCCTTCTGTAATCAACTAACCATGTTGACTAATAATTAATAAAATACTATGTCATTTAAGAACAGTTCAAGATCTGCTAAAGTCTTTTGAAAGTCAGGAAAGAACAAAAGAGAGCAAATTCAGCTAACTCAAAGTGTATTGTTTTGCAAATTGAAAAATAGGCCTTGTGTTGAGTTTTAATAATATTTTACATTTTCCATTGTTTCATAAGATTATGCTTGCACTCTATAAATCTGTCCTATTTCTATTAAGTCCAACAGTACAACGATGATTTATAGCAGCAAATCAATGGAAGGTTTTCCAATTTTCCTTCAGTTTAAAGAAATCAGCTTTTACCAGAGTTCTATTATGGTGACTCATCATGGACTAGTGGTGACCCTAATTTTCTAAGGCTATTCTAGTGGAACATAAGCCTTGGCAATTTCTACCAGTCTGGGAAGCCTCTTATTACACACCCAGCAGCAACTATCATCCAACAGCCAATCTAGTTAAATTTGGAGAAGTTCTTCACCAGAGATTTGGGCATTAGGGGATTTTTTTCTTTTGGCCAAATTAAGTCAGTTAGTCATAATAAGTCATGTAACAGTTTATTAAAGCATGGAGAAGTTGAAATATGCATCAGTAAAGGAAGTGACCACACCAGTGAAATCATGGATCTATGAAATATTAGAGGACTCAATGTTCCCAAGAATGAAGGCTGGGTCTAGACACGCTGTTTTAGGTTGTTGCTTTTTTTTTTTTTTATTGGCCAGAGAGAATTTTTCCAGGGCCTTGTTGAGTAACCTGCACATTTTTCATTTTCCCAAGAGAAGAATAAGTCAATAAGTCTTCTCCCACTTCCCATTGTATTAAGAGAAGTAATCATTAAAGCAAATAGATATTTGGGGGAGAGTGGGAAGCAAAGGGGTGAACAGTATAATCCCACTTAAGGCCTTAAATTGTCAGGTTTATCCTGGAAAATCAACATTCTATAGAAGAAATTAAAAATCCAGAGATGGAAAAAGGTCTTGGAAAATGGTCACAGAAGAAGATTCATTCAGCTCTAATTGAAATTGAGGCTGACTTGTAAAGAAGGCAGATGAAAGCAGAAATGTCATAAATTCAAAGAGTTAAAAGGGACTATAAAGACATCTTTGTCCAATTTTCTTATTTTATAAAAGAAGAAACAGGGAACCAGCATAAATGACTGAGAGGGACTCAGAACCTGGCTTTTTCCAGGGACACTGACCTTTTCTGAGAAGCAAGCCTTCTTGTCTCCTAATTCAGTCAGACAACCCAACAGGGAAATTAACCTTAGTCCTTACATATATTGCCTGGCTCCAAACTCATATCCTTCCCCAACCTCCACCTCCCAGGAAAATTTAAGAAGTTGATGAAGGCAAAGATCAAGAGGGGAAAAAATATCCTCAGGAGGAGGAAGATAGGCATATCCTCAAGAAGCCATAGGCTTTTAGCTTTATCTCCCTTCCAAATTTAAGGCTGGCCTGAAGGACTTTTTCTATGCCATCTTTTTTGATTGACCATAAGTGAAAGTTTCCTTCCTTGGCTGCCAACAGTCCCAAGGTGGAACATGCTATAAAGTACTTATTGAAGGACCAGCAAAACCAACAGTGCTATTATTGAGGGAACTGGGCTTGAGAAAGGTTAAGTGATTTGCCCACCATTTATATTAGCAAACATCTAAGCAGGATTTCAATTCATTTCTTCTTCATTCCAAGTCTACCTTTCACTCCACTAGCCCATCATTTGCCTCATTAGTTGACTAAAATTAATGGCTTAAAACTTAGGATTTTCTGAATTCTCACAGTATTTTGACCTTCACAAGATCATTTGTGAGTTGAGGATTTAGAGGTTCAAGAGAACTTTGAGTAATCTAATTCAGGCTTCTTCATGTTACACATGAAGGGAGTGAGACCAGATAAGTTGTTACCAGCCTAAGGTTACCATAACTTATTAATCTCTGGGTTTTTCCTAAAATATAATACAGATGTTTATATGTAGTAAACATTTAATTAAAAATTAGTCAAATGAAAGAGTTGGAAATTATGATAGCACTCAATTAACTTAAGAGTCAGTATGTTTGGATCAAGACAAGGCAAGATTGGAAGAAAGAGCTGAAGTTAACTAGAAATATGGAGAAAAATGAAAAATGAAATGAATTGAGCAAAACAGGAAAATCGAGGAGGCTGTAAAATAAGTGAGAAGAAGTAGGGTTGAGTCAAAAATTGGAGAAGAATAAGCAATGGTTAGTAGGATTTGACCAGAGTTGATTGCATAAGGAGATAATAACAGATCGCATACATATAGGAGACTTTGCATTTACAAACTGCTTTCCTTTCATCAGTCCTAATTCTATGAAGTATGTAATACAAATATTCTGGTCCTGGAAACTCAGGAAAAAGAATAATTAGGGTAGAAATTGTCAAGCTTTTGCTCGGTTTATAATTCATCCTGAATCTGAGGGTTATTAAATTAGTACTCCAGCATGTAAGTAGCATATTTTCTATTGGTAAATATGTATATATATATATACATATATATATATATGTATATATATATATTATACACACACACACACACACACACACACACATATGTGTGGGGAGGGTTGGAGGCAGAGATATTTAAAGAGAGTCCCTGACTATCTTGAGAGTTAAGAAGATAAGTTGGGAAAAGCTAGATTTCAAAACTAAGCTATGAACCTCTAACTTCCAAACCTATGCAAAACTTAAACCAAAGCTTCCTCACATTTAATATAATAATCTTTTGCTATCTAAAGAAAATTGATCAATCAGTCATTCAACAAACATTTATTAAACATCTACTATGAATCAGGCACTGTAGTAAATATTGGCTCAGTATATAATTTACTGAAATTGTCAATGGGGAATAAATTAAAAAGCACTAGAAAAAACAAAAAAAGAAGAGTTTGGTCCAAAGGAAGTGGGCTTCCTTTACACCTTGGTTAGTAGCAGGGACCAATAACAGTGCTATAGCCTTCCCTTAGTATTGTCATTCAATCATATCACAAAGACTAACCTCAAAAAAACAATAATTCAAATCTATAAATCTGTCCCTCATTATTATGAAAGCAACCTAACAATGGTTGCTGGGTATTATGGGAGCCACCTGCTAGTGGCTGCTGGGGATCTAATTCTGATCAGCAAATAGATCCCCTCATGTGAGAGAATGATTACCATTCAAGGAGACTAAGAGGCAGTTACATTCTCTGACCTCTCTCCTTTCCCCTCTTCCCTTCAGTTTATGATTTATTTCATTCCCAATTCACAAGCAACATTTGCATCAGCAAAGGCTGAGTTGCAATTCCTTCAAGTGTGTTATGATTCTCAGCTGTGGGGGCTTTAGGAGAACCAACCTACACTTTATACTCCCCTTTAACTTTTTACAGGATTTCTAGATTTTGCACTTAGGCATGGTCCTCAATACCTCATATGGCTAAAGATTCCATCTTTGTAGAGAATTATAAAGGTAAATACCTAACTGACTGATCTGAAAGAAACACACTAAGGTATGTTCACAGTTGCTTATCTATTACTTTTTTACTGATAATTGTATTGATATCATTCGTCACTTTGAATATAACCTTTCTACTCCTCCCTACTCAGGGAGCTATCCCTAGGAAAAAAAATACAAAATAAATAAGGAGAAGAAAAAAATAGTTTAGTAAAATTAACCAATATATATTGTTCTGTAAGAAATGATTAGCAAAATGATTTCAGAAAGGCCTGGAGAGACTTGCATGAACTGATGTTAAGTGAAGTGAGTAGAACCAAGAGAACCTTTTACACAACAACAACAAGATTAGGTGATGATCAACTCTGATGGACGTGGCTCTTTTCAGCAATGAAGTGATTCAGTCCATTTCCAATAGACTTGTGATGGAGAGAGCCATCTGCATCCAGAAAGAGAACTGTGAGGACTGAATGGATCACAACATTGTATATTTTACCTTTTTTTGTTATTGCTTGCTTTTTGTTTTCTTTCTCAATTTTTTCCCTTTTTGATTTGATTTTTTCTTGTGCAGCATGATATTTGTGGAAATATGTATAAAAGAATTAGATAATTCAGCATATATTGGATTACTATCCAATAATATTATTAATATAATAATAATATTATTATCTAGAAAAAGGAGGGGGGAAGAAAGGGAGAAAAATTTGGAACACAAGATTTTGCAAGATTTGCAAGATAGTTGTTGAAAACTATCTTTGCAAAATAAAAGCTATTATTTAAAAAATAACCAAAACCCAAAAAATAACCAATATATCATCTCTGTCTGAATATTCATATTGTTTTTAGATTGTTCTCCAGTTCCTATCCCTATGCATTTGTAATGGATATTCCCTTGCCTGATACATTCTTTTCTGCCTTTACTTCATAGATTTCCCTCTTTTTCTTCAAGATGCAACTCTAAACCTCACTTTTCTCATAAAGCCTTTCCATATACTCCCAACTACTAGTGTTTCCCTTTCTAATTACCTTGCATTTTACTATTTTGTATTTATTCTGTCTATACTTCTATATGTACATTTGGTCTACTCCAGTAGAAGGCAAAACTCCTTAAGGGAAAAGACTCTTTCTTTCCTTTTCCTTCCTTCCCTCCTTCCTTCCTTCCTTCCTTCCTTCCTTCCTTTCTTTCTTTCTTCCCTCCCTTTTTCCTTCTTCCCTCCCTCCCTGTCTTACTTCCTTCCCTCCCTCCCTCCCTTTCTTCCTCCCTTTCTTCCTCCCTCCTTTCTTTCCTCCCTCCCTTTTTCTTTGTGTGTCTCGCTTCCATTGTTGATCTTTCAGTTATAGAGAGAAGCAATTGGAGTAGTAGGTGGGGAATCTGACGTGGTCCCTGGGTTCAATTCACAACTCAACAACAGTGTGTTAGTCAACTTAACCTCTTAACCTCACAATTTTGCAGACAGCTTTCCAAGGCTATAAATGGCAAAGAAGATGTGGGTTTGCATGTGAAGGATGCAATAAAAGGGAACTTCCAATAGAACAAATTCACAAGTCCTATTCCCTATCCTTATTTGAATATTACTATTCCCTAGTTGGTTGAACATTTACTTTATATGCATACTGAACTGAAGTCAATGTTTTATCTTTTAGTTTTTCTCTTTGACCTTATATGTCTTTTCTAAGCTAGGGCAACTTCAGAAAAGAGGGAAAAAGTGCTAGGACTCTGGATAGAAAGTCTTCCCTGCTCATTTATCCCTTGGTAAGGGAGATCACTCTACCAAAATATCTTTGTAAAATGGGTGTTATCTTGGTTTCACAGATAAAGATGATTCAAAGACTTGCCCAAAGCCACACAGGAGGCCAGAGAAAAAGCTTCTATTAAAAGGCAGATTTCCTAGGGTGGATTCAACCCTCCTAGACCTGATGAAGCAGATGTTTCCTGTATTGGGATTGATTGCCAACCACCTGGGTCCTTGGCCGTCTCACATAACTCAGCTTCTCTTCAGATCAAAATTATTCCTGCAACCACTGGTATTCATACTTAATCACCCATATGTAACCTGCCTTTTTGCCCTTCCCTTTTAGAAATTGCTTGAGCTTTAAAATCCCCCTCTGCTGAAGGAGAAGCTGAATGGCTCTCATCCCTCTGGCAGTAACCTTCTGCATTTTACAAAGATTATTTGGCAAGTGCAGCCCTAAGACCATCTCCAAGAGCATGCAATCTATGGAAAATTCCAGCCAGGTTTTATACCCAGTCATAGTACATTTTTCTGAGGATCAGTAATGATTTACAGAGGATCAGTAATGATCTCTGTATGCAGGCTGACAAGGGCATGAGCTCTGCTCTTATTATGCCCTATTTGTCAGCTCCTTCCTGACACAGTTGACCATGGGACTTCTCTGGAACATTGAGATGTTTAGGCAAAATTTCAGGAGCTGTTCCTGCCTGCATCTGCTTATTTCTTAATCCACATTTCCAACTTGAGACTATAAATAATTCAGTGAAGGATAGTTATCTTTTGCGTGCTTTCTTCTCTCTCCTCTCCCTCTCTTCTCCTTTTCCTCTCCTCTCTTCTCCTTTTCCTCTCCTCTCTTCTCCTTCTCTCTCTCTGACTCACTTTCTCTCTCAAAGTCTCTGACTGACTCTCTCCTCTCTCTCTCTCCTCTCTCTCTCTCTCTTTCTTCTCTCTCTCTCTCTCTCTCTTTCTTCTCTCTCTCTTTCTTCTCTCTCTCTCTCTCTTCCCCCCTCCCTCCTTTCCTCCCTCCCTCCCTTCCTTTTTTTGCCTCTCCTCATTCTCTCTTTCTCTTTCTGTCTCTGTATGTTTCTATGTATCTGTCTTTCCTTTCTTTCTTCCTCTTTTGCCCCTCCTCATTCTCTGTCTGTCTGTCTCTCTGTGTCTATATCTTTCTGTCTCCCCCTTCTCTTATTCTCCTTTCCTCTTTTGCTTATCCTCATCCTCTCTGTCTATCTGACTCTCTGTCTGAGTCTGTCTGTCTGTCTCTCTCTCCTTTGGCTCCTATGCCCTTTAGTTTACATGCTTGATAATCAGTCATACCACTCAGCATCACAATCTTATTCATTATTAAATAGGTAACAGTGAATTCATTGGGCTTTTTACTTCTCTACCTCTGATGGTTTAAAAGTGACTTGCCAGAACTCTGAGTTTTTCAAGATTTGCAAAACTCAGGAATGCACAGCAAATTTTGGAGTTTTGCCTTTGGGAAACAGCTCTGTTAATTGTTCTCCCTTTACTTAAGAGACAGGAAGAAGATTCATCTGTGCTTCCTTGGTACTCCTAAGTGCTTTAATAGCACTGCATCTACTTTAGTCTCCTACAGTGGGCAGTGTTTTGCTCCTTCCTTCCCAGTGTGGCTATGAGGTATGTTCAGACAGTAAACTGCCTTCCCACACTGTTAAGAATTTCATTTTAACCCAATTTCCTGAACTATTGTACGTATTCCCCAAGAGCAGTAAAAAGGGGGTGAGACCCCTTGATGAATGTCACAAAGTACTGGTAAAAAATTATTGGAATTTTAAAAATAATAATGCCAACATAACTAATCCACTTTTAAAAAATAAAAATAAAATTCAAATCAAAGTTAACAAAAGTGAGACTGACAAGGTGATTTTTCCCAAAAGGTTCTAGCACAGGAATTATTTAGTGTGTTATAGGCAGGAAATATCAAATGTGAAGAATTCTAATTTGTACAGAGCTGGGCTGGGTCTACCAGATCTTACTGAAGCCTTGCACTGGGGCATGTGCTCACTCTTGAATCCTCTTCCCTCCACTTCTAAAGTCCCTCATATCTTCACTTCCCTCTTCACTTCATTTCCACTCTTGTCCACCTCCCAGCCCCTACTAACACTGTTCTCAGGGATACTCAGATACGGAGTAACTCAGAGCTGGGCACTGAGATTTCCTGGCTTTGTATGGCTGCTCTGCTCCAAAGGACCTTAGGTCATCTGAGTTGCCTGCTGAACTTCAAGTTCTTGGAAAAAAAAAAAAAAAAAGATCATGGAGGACTGTTTTCACAAATTAGAAGCGTGAGAATGAAAAAGCCAGCGGGAAAGGGAATTTCATATTGGGAGTTCCCTATACTGATAAAATAACACGTCTTGAGTTGCTTTACTTCCATCCTAAAAGTAGGGAAGGAAAGGAGGAAGAGTGAGGGGGAATTATTTCATCAATCAATAAATCAGACAAGTATTTTTTAAAGAGTCTATTTATAGGTCAGGTCTCATGCTAGATACTAAATAAACAAAGACAAAAATTGAAATAACAATTCCTGTTCTCAAGGTGCTTCCAAAAGGAGGAGGCACGTACATTTATAAGTATATATAAAAGTAAACTGCAAGCATGGTGCATATGATAACAAATATATCTTTATGATAGCTACAGTGCTGCTGAGCCTGGAATCAGGAAAAACTGATTTCAAATCCTGAATCAGACACTTACCAGTTATGTGCCAAGAGCATGTCACTTAACTTCTGCCTACTGCATAGGGTTATTATGAAGACAGAATGTAGTAATTTTTGTAAAGCACTTAGCATGGTACCTGGCAGTTAGGAAGCACTTAATTAATACTTATTCCTTCCCCTTTTCCATATATTTCAATCTAAAAACAGACCAGCTTTTCTTTCTATTCCTTATAATTAAGATTTTCAGAAACGTTTATGATTACATTCCACAATTCATCCTGAGTAATATGCATATAGTTTGTGATAAACTTTAGTGTTTAGATCTTCGAAGAGAGAGTCTCCATTCTGAAAATTAGTTCCATCACATAAGCCAGATCTGTGCTTTCATGTTTCTCAATAAATACTTCTACAAGGCACCATTTTCCTTGTCTTCATTTATTGGCATTGTTATATATTTGTATTGTTAAATCTTTCCCTTGTAAAGTCTAATATAATAATAATAATAAAAAGAACATACACCAAAGGGAAAAAAACTCAGAAAATAAACTCTAATTTTCTTGACTATGCATTATTACATTTTTTAAATTGCTTCATGAATCCCTCTGGAGTTTATCAAAATGAACAGCAATTAACTATTCCAAGCTGTTGCTACTAAAATGACTTTGTCATTATTGTCAGTTCTGTTCCCATTGTTTTCTGAGCACTGACAAGGCCCTCTTTTTTGAATATTGCTGCCTTTAGCTAAAAATAAGGGTATGGAAGAACAGCAGAGTTGTGTTTAGTGAAGATGAAATAAGACAACTGAAATGTACTGTGGTCTAGAGAGCCAAATTATGAATAAATTCATTGTGTAGCTGAAAACAGCAAGGAGCTATCAGTAAATAGGTACTATTTTTCTTCTATGTTATGAGATTTAAGAGAGATTTGGGGACTATTTCATTAGAGATCCATCCCAACAACAAAAAACCAGAGGGTATCTAGTCCAACTTCCCATCTAGCGCTTTCTGAAGGTGGGTCATGGAACCTCAAAGATCCCTTCCAAATTTTAGGTATTGTTTCTAAAACCAAAGTTCCAAGTCATTGATTGATTGGCCATTGCAAGTCTGCTTGATCTTTGTTTTCCTAGACTTCAACTGATCCTGGAGGAGAGAGAAAAGCCAATAATTTTGCAAAGCTCTGCCTCACTCAAATTCAATTCACATATGTCAGGGCATCATGCCTTCATCATGACTAGGTAGGTGGAATTAAAAATTAGAGGCTTACCATATTTGTCCCAGAACCATTTGTATTTGAATTCTGTTGAACAAGATGAGAAGAATGAGGTACTAATAAAAATATGCAACTCTCTGACATGAGAAATGCATACTGGGAGATGAAGTTCTGTTGGCCAGAAGGGAATCTTTTAGCATGTCAGGACTCATAGACTAAATAGCAGTTGTCTTAAAGTTTAAAATGTCACTCTTTTCCCTGTTCTAGAGAGATAGAGAGGCTCTCCCAAGAGGAATATATTCAAAGGGAATAGAATTGGGAAGACATAAAGCATGCAATCAAATAAGGAGAAGACAGCAGAAGCACTTATTGCTGCTGTCACCACTATCATGATTTGGGGCCTAAAATATGCAGACACCCCAGGGATAAAGATGAGAGAAACTGTGATAGTTCAAGTTTGTCAAGAAGGATGATAGTAATATATCTCACTCCTTCTCTTATGCTCTCTCTCTCTTTTTTTCTCTCTTCTATCTCTGTCTCTCTGTCTCTTCTCGCTTTGTCTCTCTTCATTTCTTATTTTGTCTCCCAGGGAAATGCACTGGTTTCAGTCTTTCATTATTTGTGAAAGGGACGGTATAGTATTTGAGAATTAAGACATTTCTGCATAATGCTGAACATCGGAATAAGACATCCGTGTAGACCTAAAACTGTAATTCTGTGATTATGTGATGATCTGTTATATTTTCTAGTAAGGAGAATATCCAATTTGATGAGATCATAGATCACTTAAAGTCTCTTAATGATATATCTAGGATATAGATAGAAATGTCTTTGGAAGTCAAGTTCCCCAGCTTTCATATATATTTATCTCTGAAACTAGTTGTATTATCATATGCAAATAACTCAACTTCTGTGAAATTTAGCAATGATAATGCTTAGTGAGATTTGACTTCTAGTCTCACTTAGCTGGACGAGCTTGGGTAAATTATTCTACTTTGCCATCTTCTTGTAATCCACTTTGTCCCTATATCTTCTGGACAATCAAAGCTCCAAAGAATTCAGAGGATAATTCATTGAGTTCTAGAACTCTAGACAGGATAGTCTGGATTGGTGAATTCATGAGCATAAACTCATATAGTTTCCTATATCTGCAGAGACCATGTTCTAGAGAGTCTAAATGCACTTACCTCTGGAACTCCTGCCATGAGATGTATGGAATTGTTCTAGGTGGTTGTTGACATGGACTCATTTAAGCCCACTATATCTGAATGGCTCTTTCCCTGCTTCTCACTTTAGCCCATTCATTTATTGTCTTCTGGACCTACGTATCCCACCCTTGTCATCTATCCTTATTATAATCAAATCAGTACCTCCATAATCTTTATTTTTTTAAATAAATAACTTTTTATTGACAGAACCCATGCCGGGGTAATTTTGTACAGCATTATCCCTTGTACTCATTTCTGTTCCGATTTTTCCCCTCCCTCCCTTTACCCCCCTCCCCCAGATGGCAAGCAGTCCTTTACATGTTAAATATGTTGCAGTATATCCTAGATACAATATATGTGTGCGGAACTGAACACATTCAGATTCAGGATTGGAATCAGAATTGGATTCAGAAGGTAAAAATAACCAGGAAGAAAAACAAAAATGCAAGCAGTTTACATCCATTTCCAAGTGTTCTTTCTTTGGGTGTAGCTGCTTCTGTCCATCATTTATCAATTGAAACTGAGTTAGATCTTCTCTTTATCAAAGAAATCCACTTCCATCAGAATACATCCTCATACAGTATTGTTGTTGCCATGTATAAGGATCTCCTGGTCCTGCTCATTTCACTCAGCATCAGTTCATGTAAGTCTCTCCAAGCCTCTCTGTATTCCTCCTGCTGGTCATTTCTTAGAGAACAATAATATTCCATAACATTCATATACTACAATTTACTCAACCGTTCTCCAATTGATGGGCATCCATTCATTTTCCAGTTTCTGGCCACTACAAACAGGGCTGCCATAAACATTTTTGCACATACAGGTCCCTTTCCCTTCTTTAGTATCTCTTTGGGATATAAGCCCAGCAGAAACACTGCTGGATCAAAAGATATGCACAGTTTGATAACTTTTTGGGCATAATTCCAGATTGCTCTCCAGAATGGTTGGATTCATTCACAACTTCACCAACAATGTATCAGTGTCCCTGTTTTCCCACATCCCCTCCAACATTCATCATTATTTTTTCCTGTCATCTTAGCCAATCTGACAGTTGTGTAGTGGTATCTCAGAGTTATCTTAATTTGCATTTTTCTGATCAATAGTGATTTTTTTTATGCCCCAAAAGTTATCAAACTGTGCATATCTTTTGATCCAGCAGTGTTTCTGCTGGGCTTATATCCCAAAGAGATACTAAAGAAGGGAAAGGGACCTGTATGTGCAAAAATGTTTATGGCAGCCCTGTTTGTAGTGGCCAGAAACTGGAAAATGAATGGATGCCCATCAATTGGAGAACGGTTGAGTAAATTGTAGTATATGAATGTTATGGAATATTATTGTTCTCTAAGAAATGACCAGCAGGAGGAATACAGAGAGGCTTGGAGAGACTTACATGAACTGATGCTGAGTGAAATGAGCAGGACCAGGAGATCCTTATACATGGCAACAACAATACTGTATGAGGATGTATTCTGATGGAAGTGGATTTCTTTATATATATATATTTTTTTTTCCAAAATGGGATATAAATTCATTGAGGGCCAGGACCCTTTTGCTTTTATATTTTGTCCCCAAATTCAGCACATCATTTCCCATATAATAAAAACTAAATAATCTATAGGCATTCATTTATATACTTGATTACTTTCCAGGTGAAGATACTGAGAGACAAAACAAAGGATTTGAATTCTATGATCTCAAATATTCTTTCCAAGTTTAAAATTCTATGAATTTACACACATCAATATTTCAGTTTCTGAAGCATCATAAACACTTTTTCACACCATATGGGGAACTAAATGAAACTGGTTTTGATCATTTTACAATTAAGCAAACTGAGGCACAAAGACTTCAACTAACTTAACCAGGGTTATATAGCTGGTATCTGAGATAAGGGTTTGGCCTAGATCTCTCTTTTTTCCAATTCCAATGCTCCAATGTAAAAAAAAATTATATTGTATTTATTCCCACAATTCTTTTTCCTGTCCCCCAAATTCTTCACTAAAAAATTTTTATGGGTACCAAATATAACAAAAATGCCCATATATTATTCTTATTTTTTTTTAATTTTCACAATGTAACTAGCTCACATTTTTTCTTTGACACTATTATTTTTCATAAAAGTCGCTGTTTTCATATATCCACCATCAATCTTCCCATTGTTCTTTGGAACATCTTCAAGTTTTACTACCTATAGATAGGAATTCTCTATAACTTGCAGTCATCAGGAAATGATCTCATGTCATTTCAGGAAATGACTCATTTCAGGAAAATCAGGAAAATACTCATATTAAAAAGATAGATTTTTGTATAAAGAACCAACCTAGAAACTTATCAGATGTGATACAACTTTCTTCCTCCTATTTAATTTTGATTCCAAATGTAAAGGTTCCATTGTTAAGATTTGATCATTTTAGGAAGGTCAACTATTTTATTTGATTATGTACCTACTCATTGACTTTGGAAAAGTATTTCAAGTTTTTTATAGAACTTTTCTCCTTCATTCTTTGAAATTGATGCTCATAAATAAACCACACTTACTTTCATCAGTTCTTGTGCTTTGACTTGTTATGAGCATTATGGAGAAAGATAAGCAAGTATGCCATGAAGTGATGCTTGATATTGCCTTTGGGAAAAGGATAGCTCTGACATCACTAAATCCTTTATTTACCTCCCTATTGAGAACTTGGGAGCCTTTCTCCAATGTAGCTGAAACTCCTCTTTTTTTTTTTTTATTTCACTTAAAGTAAAAATATTAAAATTGGTGTGATTCTGTCCTTCTAACAAGATAGCAACATGTTTAGACTACTGTTTCTACATTTAAATTTAATGACTAAATATATAAACCTTAGCATTTCTTATCTTTTTTCTTCTGTTCTGTCAGAATCCTCAAAAAGAAACACAAGACTGAGAGACATATTATATGTTTCTTTGTTTCATAAGTTGCCCTGGCCAAAGAATTTATTGCTTGGTTTCTAAGCTGCTGGTGATGAGCCTATCAGGCCTTAGGCTGGTTCACAAAAAGCAGGAAAATATGTCAGTAGAATTATATTCAAAACTCCCCTAACTTGCTAGAAGTGATCATAATTTTTATTCCAGGACATAGCCTTTGAGAATTCAGTCATCTCTGTGTGATACTAAGCCCTGGAATAAGATTTTTGTGAATCTGTACCAGAAGACTGTTAGGTGGGGTGAAAGAAGACCAATAATCAAGCAGAACCAGATCAAAATCAATTTTCTTTAATTCCCAAAACTCTGTAAGAAAATTTATTAACGAAACTTTAGTAACTGAAATATTGGTATATAGAGTAAAAGAATTTTAAAGTTAGAAAAAAACACTTCAGATCATAGAAGTATTGATTTGGTTGTAATTTTCCAGAGAAATTCTAAGGAGTAAGGATAGGTGACAAAGGTGGACTATGTAGATTTTAGTGGTCCAAGAAGCAACAAATGACGAAGCTAGAATGGAAGGCAGGGATAGAGCCTTTCAGATAGAGTGGGCTTTAATGAGTCTATGTCAACAATCACTTAGCACAATCCTATACATCCTATGGCAGGAGTTCCAGTCATAGGTGAATTAAGAATCCCTAGAAAATGGTCTCTGGAGTTCTTATTGTCTAGAGGGTTAAATAGTGGGGCAAAAAAGATAACTAGACTAGAATATGAAATAAAACTGGGACTGTCTAGAAACAGTAGACTATGTGAGTTTATGGTCATGAATCCAGATCATCCTGCATGGAGTTCTAGAACTCATTGAGTTCTCCTCCAGATTCTTTGATTGTCCAGAAGATGCAGGGACAAGAAAATGGCAGAATAAAGTGAGTTATCCATGGTCATCCAACTAACTGAGACTAGAAGTAAAATCTCCTGATCTTTGGTATTTTTTGCACTGCCTCATACTGTCTTTGATATATCAAGAAACCAGAGTAGGTAACCACAGCTTAATAAATTCATATTAAAGGGATTAAAATCATCTCTATCAACAAGAATAAGGCTACAATACTGTAAGGAGAAACAAACTGAGGAACCCAATTTGATCTATTGTCATCTATACAGAGCAATGACCAGGCAATGTATTGTCTCTATTTTCCTCTACCCTTCTCTGAAGGTACAGATAGTATTGTAACTACAAGATGAAAATCTAATTTACTGACAATTATAAATGTAAGCATTCTTTTCACTTTTCAATTATTAATTTTATTCCAGCATCCTTACGAAGCAGATTAAATGTGGCTAGTATCTGTAATAATTAGTCACATAAAAACATAGTTTAAAACAAAAAGAAGAACCCAAGAAAAACACAGCAGTTTCTTACATTTTAGCCAGAGAAACAGAATTTTGTGGGATTCTTAAGATGTTATATATCATAAGGGACACCTGAAGTCAGTTGGAGTCAAATCACTGGCTTTCATCTATAGATAATTAAAATGACCCCATGTTTCAAAGATGTAAGTCAAGGATTTTCAGGAGTACAGTAAGTTTTATTGGCTAACCTTCAGGAAATTTTCTTCACAATCTGGGGAAGGTACTGAAAAGAAGCTTATGGACCAAGAAGAGAATTTAATGGGCTCTTAACCCTTTTCAATTGAGGTACAAGATGTGGGATTAGGAAATGGAGCAACTATTTAAGTCTCTTCATTCTATTTTTCACGCAGCTCAAAAAGAGTCCAGCAAGAAAAACATAGTTTCTTGAAATTGTAGGTTCATCTTCATTCTTTTTAGTCTTGAACTTTCCCATTTAAAAGTCTTAAATGAGTGTCTCTCTGGAAACAAAAATCTTGGTTGGCAGCCTCTGCTTCATAGAGTATAGAATATCATAGAGTACCAGAAGCCCAAAAGGGGGGGTAGGGAGGGGAAGGCCTTTTAATATCACAATAGTATCAGAAAATCAAATTGAAATAAAGTAGCACTTTCTGCTGGGCTGAGAGCACTCCAGAATTAAAAAGCCAATTTTAAATTTGAAAAAGGTTAATTTGTTGACCTCTACTTTGTTTAATTGTTACTAATGCATTTTATGCTAATTAAACATGCCTTCTCAATAATTATGCAAGGAAGCTACAAAGCTTTTAAGACTCCTGCTAATCCAGCACCCTCTGGTTGCTTGTTTCTAATTTGTTCATTTTAATGTACCAATTATCTGAATTAGAATAAATAATATTGAAGAGAATCTTACTTTTGAGACTCTGACCTGCAAATATTTCTAATCAAAGAGTATGATTCCTTCCCTAACTCAGATTTTCAGTTTCTTGGGTTAGATGGTACATTTAAGGTTGTTTTAAAGGAGGAAGCCCATTTCTAAAATTCTACCTATTCACAACATGAATCCTACAATATGTGAGGAAATATGTTGTTATATGATTAGCTATGCAATGGGATGATAGCACGCAACAAATAGCTATGCAAATTTTTCGTGAGAATGCTTAAGATACCAAAACAACTATAAAATTAGGAGATTGAATTAGATGACCTTAAAAGACTTAATCAATCAATATGCATTTATTAAACACATTTCCCATTTGTTTTATAAAAATGGTTTAGAAGAAAATGAGAATAGAACATAGCGATAGAATTTTGTGTGCTTTAGCTTTTCTTAGATTTCTTTTTAATTAATTTCTTTTTAATATGATAGCATTTTATTTTTCCCCAGATACATGACAAGAACATTTTTAGCATTCGTATTTATAAGATCTTGTGTTCCAAAGTTTTTTCTCTCTTTCTCTCCCTTCCTCAGCTCACCTGTTCCAACAAAAGTAGGCAGTTTGATATAATTTGTACATGTGCTATCAGGTAAAGCATATTTCCATATTAGTCATAGTTGTGAAAATAGAAATAGATCAAAAGGGGGAAAGTAACATGAGAAAGAATAAAGTAAATGAAAAAATGTGCATTGATTTACTTTATGAATCCATTAGTTCTTTATCTGGTTATGATTAGCATTCTCCTTCATGAGTTCTTTGTGTTTAATGTATGTTTTCACTGAACCAGAGACTGTCAGAGTTGGAAGAAACTTAATTGGTCATCTAGTTCAATCTATATCTGAAGAAGAATTTCATCCTTCTATCCACAATGTGTCCAAATTATATTCATCCAATTTGTCCTTGAAGATCTCCAATTAAGAGGAACCTACTGCTTCCTAAGACAGGTGACTACCTTATTCTATTTTGAGTGGCTTTACATATTGGGACTTTTTTCCTCTGTCAAGCTTGTTTGTCATTTTGCAGTTTCTAGCCATTACTCCTAATTTTGTCCTCTAGTGTAAATTAGAACAAAGCAACCACAATATATTGTTCCTTTCTTTCATCATCTATCCCCCCAAATAAAATAAGCTCAATGAAAGAAACAGGGACTGTTTCATATTTGTCTTGATATCCCTAGTGCCTACTATGATGTCTAACACATAGAATGTGTTTAATAAATACATGTTGATTAATTAAGCCTTTCAAAGTCATCTAATATAGACTCCTAATTTTACAGATGAAAATGAGCCAGAGAGAATTTGAGTGAATTGCATAAAGTAAAACAACTGATAGGAGTCTCTGGCTTTGTACCCAGGCCTCCCACTAAGCTATACTGGCTCAGTAGATGCTATGTTGTATAGATTCTCTATTTTATCAGTGCCTTTCCATGTGGCTTGACCTGAACAGAATGTAGATAGCATGATGACTACAACAGCAGAAGCTCATATCAAGCTTATAAGCAACTGAAACACCTAGTGGGTCATAACTGTGATTTTATATTTTGTACATGTATGTACTATATGATTATTTCAATTCATATAAATGTAACACCCTTTTCTCATTAATTCTGGAAATCTGAGGGGAAAATTATCAGGAATTTCTATAAATTGGCTCAAGGATCCCCTGGAAATTTCTGAGATTCCAGTCATATTTTGTCATCTTTTTATGAACTATTGTTCTTTCAGAGTTTGTAAAATCTTTATCTTCCTTCCTGAGATCTATAATCAAAGAAAGTCCTCCAAATAAACAGACCCTTGTTATATCAAACACAGATTTAATATTATAGGGGACATCAAAGTCCTGCCCATTTTTTGGGTAACCGATTCAAATTTGGCTACCTCTTATGAAATCTTTCTTTATTTCACAAGCC
Organism: Antechinus flavipes; assembly: GCF_016432865.1. NCBI lineage: Eukaryota > Metazoa > Chordata > Mammalia > Dasyuromorphia > Dasyuridae > Antechinus > Antechinus flavipes. Next base: position 320,379,758 of record NC_067398.1, read on the forward strand.
AAAGATATGGACCTTCTCTCTGAACTGCTATGACAATTTTGTGCCCACTTTCTGACATTTTTCTTTTCTAATTTGCACAGTGAGTTTATCTCCTTTTAAAAATTATTTTATTTTTAATTTGTGGAAAAAAACCAATATTTCTACAACATAGAAAAACTTTTTTAAAAAGATTGTAGATAAAACTGCAAATTTATTATGAACACCTTACTATTCTTTTTAAATATATAATAGGTATCATGTAATTTTTTTTGCCTTTTTTTAATTCCCTTTCCCCTGCCCTACCCAATAGCTACCATTAGACTATTTACACATAGATGTAAAATTATTCTCTCACAAACTACTATTTATCAGTTTTTTTTTTTCTGGATGCATATAGTTCTTTATTTTTAATTTGTGTATTTATATAGTTAAAATGACTTACTTGCTCAAAGACATTCTTAAAACAATCTTGGTGTTACTGTATACAAAATTCTCTTGTTTCTGCTCATTTCACTCTTCACCATTTTGTACAGGTATTCCTATGCCTTTCTAAGATCCTTAGCTCATCCTTTTTTTTATTTCACAGTAGTGTTTCATCACAACCATATACTATAACTTGTTTATGCACCCCACAGTTGATGGAGAACCCTACTATTTTTAGTTATTTGACACAAAGAGAGATGCTATAAAGATTATTCACATTCAAAGTTATAATTATTATTTATGAATTTCCCTTGATCTTGTTTTTACTCTCTATTTTCTTTCTCAGCCTGTCTTTTTACCTATTCCTGTTACTTTATCTTCTTCCTTCACCCTCTTACTCCCTATCTCACCCTCCTATACTCTCAATTCTAATCCACACACTCCTCCAAAAAGCCTTTCCCCACCTTATCCCCCAGTTTTCTCACCACTCTACATGTTCAGAAGACTTCTACACCCTTCCAGATAGACATATGGGTTCTTCTTCAACCTAGCTGAAAATGAGGTTCCAATATTACCAGCTTTCCATCCCCACCTGCTTCTTCTGTATTAGTTTTCCTTTTATATCCCATTTTTATAATATAATTGCTAATTTTTGCCATTTCCTATCCAATTTTGTTTTCTTTCAAAGTACCTTAGTAATAATGACAATTTTAAGAATACCAGAAACATTTTCATACATGTACACGCAACACATATATACACATACATGCATACATATATAATTATATTTTGTGTGTTTGTATTTATATGTAATATATATGTAAACAGTTTGACTTTAAGGACTCTTTTATAATTAGTCTTTCATGTTTTCCTTATATTTCTTCTGGATCTTTTATATTGAATTTTCCACTGGGTTCTGGTCTTTTTGTTACAAGTTTCTGAAAGTCTTTCAGTTTGTTAGACATCCTTTTATATTTTATTTAAGAATATCCTCAACTTTGCTGGGTAAATTATTCTTGGATACAATTTCAGTTCTTTTGCTCTTCAAAATATGATGTTCCAAGACCTTTGGTATTTTGGAATAGATGCTACTAGGTCTCAGGAAATTCTGACTGTACTTCCACTGTATTTATTTATTTGTGTTTGTTATGGTGCTTTCAGTGGCTTTTCTTTAACCTAGAAATATTGAAACATGACTGTGAAATTCCTTTAAGTTTTCTTCCTAGAATATCTTTCAGGTGGTGAACAGTAAAGTTTTTTTTCTATTTTTACTTACTCTCTTTTTCTAGAACTTTAGGGCAATTTTTCTTAATAATTTCTTGTAATATTGTATCCAGATTCCTTTTTTAATGATAATTTTCAGGTACTCCTTCAAATCTTGTATCGTTTTTCCTTGATTTGTTGTCCAGATCAATTGTCACCAGGCCATGTCCTGTTCATCTATCTGTGTCCAAAAGCCTAGTACATTAACTTATACAAAGCAGATACTTGATAATTAGTAGATGAATGAAAGAAATGAAGACAGCACATCTTCAGGTGTTTTGTCCACAAATAGAGGATCAATGCTTTCTGCAGTTTGTTCACCAGCATCCCTATGGTCTCTAAGATTGTCAGTAGAAAATGCCAATACCCTGAGTCTGCAAAATGCATGGAGTTAATAATATCTCCATGATTTTTCTTTTTAGTGCACAGTTCCTTAAGTGTATCATTTGTATAGTGTAGTCAAAAGGGTATAGTGAGAAGACTTGTCTTTATTTCCAAGCTTTGTCATACATCAGGTCAGAATTAAATGTTTTGTTGTTGTTTGTCTTTTTTAAGAATGATGAAATTCCATGTAGCTTGTCGACAATGGGAAAAGATCTGTTAGTTGAGAAGAAACTGATAATTGAAGAGAGAAGGAATCAGAGCATAAAGTAACAGATCTGACCAATGATACACATAGATCTTGGCAAAATCACATTCTTCTCATGTTAGGGCAAAGCAAAGCTGGAAGAAGAGAAGACAGGAAGGAAAGGGAGAAAGAAAAGGGTGGGGAGAGAAAAAGAGAAGAGTAAAGAGGAAGGAAGGGAAGAGGAGGACAGTAAAAGAATTACAATATTACAGTAAAGGGTCAGTTGAAATTATATGTATATATACATATGTGAGGGATGTAAAAGACTCTTACCCAAAATGATTACTCAGGGATCACTCAGTAGAAGGCAGAAAAGTTGTTTATTGAAAACCTCCAGAGGATGAGCCGTCCCATCACGAGATAAGAAAGAGAAAGCTCACGGTAGGAGGGCTAAAGAAGTAGTAAAGATACACAGCTTTATACAAGAAATTACATCACAAGTAAGAAAGCATTGAGAAGAGGAGGGGGAGGCATCTAATTGGTTGTTCCTATTTGGGGAGATTGGAATGGAAGGTTTCTGTTTCCCTGAAATCTCCTGATTTCTAGGAAACAGAAAATCAGGCCTTCAGGCTTAATCAAGCAGACAGTGGTCCAGCTAATAGACTAAATATCAATGAATGTCAAGTACCTATAGATGTCATCAACTCAGGTTAAGTAAATATGTTTCTAACTGGCCAAGGCTCAAGTAGATATGAGCCTGCACATATTATATAGGTCATAGGGGAGACACAGACATAATCAAATACAGAAAAAGAATTCATACATTCCTGTAAGTTCTTCACCTTATCTATTCCCCACACATATAATTTCAAAGGGTCAGTTGAGATTATATGTATATATACATATACATATGTGAGGGATGTAGAAGACCCTTGCCCAAAATGACTACTCAGAGATCACTCAATAGAAAGCAAAAAAGTTATTTATTAAATTCTCATGAGAATGAGCAATTCCATTGCGAGGGAAAGAGAGAAAGCTTGCAGTAGAAAGGCTAAAGATTTAGGAAAGATATACAGTTTTGATAGGTTTGGTTACAAAGGATTACATCATAGGTTGGGGAGCATTGAGAAATAGGGGCCTTCTCTCCTAACTGAATGTTAAACTTTGGTGCCAAAGCCAAATTAGAACGGATTTGTTTCCCTGATTCCAAGAGGAATCATCAGTCAGACTTCCAAACTTCAGATTATTGAGCTGATGCATTTAATAATCTAAATATTGATAACATTGAACAAGGATAAATGTCATCATTTCTGGTTAAGTAAATATATCTAGTTTTAAGTAAATATTGGCTTCCACACACCGTACTTATGCAGGTCATAGAGACATAGAAATAATAAAAATAAAATACAGAAAAAGAATTCATACATTCCTGTAAGTTCTTCACTTTATCTCTCTATTCCCCACACATATAATCTCAACTGACCTTTTAAATATATATATATATTATATATGCATATATATAATATATATTTATGTATATGTATATGTAATGTGTATATATTTATATATGTGTGTGTGTGTGTGTGTGTGTGTGTGTGTACACACACACACACGAATGGATCATCTCTAATGGCTTTAAGCAGAACAATAAAAGGAATGTAAAAGAAAAATGGCATAAATTGGGACTTACCAAGACATATAAGGACTTGGAGACAGGGAATTCAAGGGCTATTGAAATTGCTAATTAAAGATTCAAGACTGTAAAAGAAGGGATGTGACATCAGAATAGTCAGATAAGAAAGTGTGAAGTGGAATATTCTATCTTTTGAGATATAATCTTGGGAACTCATTAGGGTATTGCTTGTGTGTAGGTGCCCTTCCACTTTAAGATCTGCAGTGTGATCTATTTGGAGATTTGGGGGAGATCAATTTATTAAAAATATGACAAGGCAACAAGGAAGATCTATAAACATTAGGAAGTAGCAGCAGGAGAATCATCATAGAGGTCTCAGGGACTCTTACTCCTCCAATTTTCCAAGCACAAAAGAGAAGACCTAATGGAATTTAATGGTTGCAGAACAATGTAATTCCCATTCTATTATTAAATCTTATAGATCTTCAGGAATTTTTTTTTAACCTGAGTAATATTTCTAGACAAAATCCTCCTGATTTGTTGTCAGTGAGTCATTCCCAGTCAGACTAAAAGACAAAAGCACAATGATTGGCTGGCAATGAGTCAGCCTTATATCTTATATTATCTTTAGCACCTTCCTCAGCTAGACAGCAGTACAACTGAATTTGGTTAAAAGGAGAAAAACACTGGTCCCTTTTAGACCTAATCAGTCTCCCAAGCATGTCTGAGACATATGACAATTTCACTGCCTCCAAGATAAAAGCAAGACAGCCAAATTGGTAAAATTCTATAGGGAGAACAACACTATAGCAATGTAAATGGCTTGCTTAGTCATTTTCCAAGACCTCTGAAAGCATGGGATGAAGAATATGTGGTACCAGTCAAAAGCAGCTAATCTAGTCTGAAAAAATGTGAAAAAAAAGAAAACAAAGAAAATGAGTTAGCCTAAATGGGCTACCTGTTTACCTGCCCAAAGTAGTACACATTTTTACTCACCTTACTTCATACCAAAACATGCTTCTCCTGTGAATTCTGTTAAGGTTAACTCACTTAGATTAGTTCTTATATCCTTCCCTGAGACTACTCCTAGTATTTTGGATTGTAGCATCACCAAACTGGAGGAGATGGATGGAGGTAGACATGATATTTATTTAGACTGATGTTTCACAAGCTATGAATGAGTAAAATATTTCAATTTCTAACTATACATCCTACTACTTTTGGTAGCTTTAATGTAATACGTCTCCAAAATTCAAGACAAAGTATAGAATTAGAACAATAGGATTTTAATGCACAGAGAGAAAAGTATCTATTTGCATATATGTTTGTGTACCTGTAAATATCTATATGTATGCATATATGAATACATGTGCATGCACACATACTCATAAATGTATGATTTAGGTATACTCTATATGTACATGTGCATTTAGATACACATATGTATATGCTATGCACATCCATGTCCAATATATACATGTTTATCAATGCATGTATATAAATAAAACTATGCATATAAACACAAGTTTATGTGTACAGGCAATATATGCATATATTGGGGGACTTCAGGTTCCTCCAGAAAGAACTTAGTATTGCTCCTCATACATATACATTGTTATATAATAATATATAATGTATAACTTTTTCAAATGAATATATATATATATACATATATGCACATATATACACATATACACATGCAAAATTACATTTATATATACAGGCTTGTATTAAGATACTACAAGTTTATGTCCTGGTAAAATTTCAAGGAAGAGCAAACATGTTGGAAGAGGGGGGGAGGTAGTTAGAAAACACTGATCTAAAGGTCCCTAGCTATGAACTGTAATATCACCAGAATTTGGCATTTCTATTCTTATGTTCTTTGCTATTTGAGTTATGACAGGTTTTTCTTAGCAGCTAGCCTATCATCTCTCCTCACAGAAACATATCCAGTTCCCTTTCCTTTACTCAAAGCTCAGGTGTCTGCTTTTGTTTTGTTTTCAAAATAACACTTCTTGGATCTCTAAAAAGAAAAGAAAAAAACAAACCCAACAAAACAAACGCACAAACCAAACTCTTGTGGGGAGGAAGAGGGAAATTCATAGCTGTAGTAGGAATTCAAAACCCAGAAAGATTGAAAATTGTAGATTTTGTGTTGTCTTTTATGACTTTCTACCATCAAACTATCTCTGTCATAAAAAAGACAACCCTCCCAGAGCAACAGCTCTGAACATCACTAAGGCAGACACATTATCACAAGAGCTAGAGCACTCCAAAGCTGGAGGACTCCTAAGGAGTCTGGCTTACAACTGAGAGACTGCCAAGGGAGAAGCTACAGAGCTGAAAAGCCATGTATTCCCTTTTTGGAAAGGCCACTGTGAAAGGAACTTTTTCACTTTGGGAAGTAAAACATGGTACAGAGAAGAATCATTTCTAACACATCCCTTGTTACCACCACACATTATCACCCCACCATTCAAGTTTGGGGGGGAATAGAGAGGAGGAACCCACAAGTCTGATATATGTCGTACATAAACAGTAACACAATAGCAGTATCAAATTTTTGTCAGGCAATTAAACTTTATGCCAGGCTAATTCAATTTTGCTGCTGTTTTATTAAGTCCTTTGGAAAAAAAAAAAAAAGAAGAAGAAGAAACAAAACCGAAATCTGTTCTCTCCAATAAATCATAAGTTTCACAACACAGTTCCTAATACGAGCGCCTTGTTCTGCTATTTTGATATATTTAATATCCAGCCACGAATTTCTAGGGTCATAAATCTACAGTGATAAAATTAATCCTATTGCTGAAGACAAATAAATATTTTATTGTGGTTTTATGAGCTTTTGTTCCCTTTTCGCTTGCAAGTAGCTGTTGTTTAGTGGCACAAAGACATTTTTGCTGCTGAAAAATGTATTAGGAACAATATAGCAATAATAGAATTCATATCTCTGAAGCTGTTGCGTACTTTCAGAGTAAAAAAAGGAAGTATATCCCAAAGAAAAGTTGAAAAGAATATTTTGTCAACAGAAAACCTCCCATCCTTAAGCTCACCTCGATTTACATTCTGAAACCGCCTGAATTTCAATTATGGGCACTAATTCTAGACTCTGACACATTTTTTGCATGTAGCTTTTTAGTTTCCAGTAAATTCAATATCTGAGTCTGAGAGGGAAAATGAGATGCAAGCATATAGACCACCACTATACCCAAATAGCCTTGGTCCTCTACTTTTCTATGTCAAGTATTTTTTTTTTTTTGACCTGTGTACTGCACCAATTCAGGGCAAAACTGTATACAAGTAATGAGGAAAAGCAAGAAGGAGGCACAAGCATGATTTGGGCGAAAGAATGTTGGTTCTGACATTAAGGATCTGCGTTCAGATGGTGCCTCTGGCACTTGCCACCTTTGAAACCTTGGGTAAATCCCTTAAATTTCCTCATCTGTAAAATCAGAAGATGAGATGACTTCAGAGGATCCTTCCAGCTTTCATAGAGGAAGATGAGAGAGAAGAGATAGGATTATGCTTATCTTTAGGCAGTTTCAAAATTCTTTCTCTTTTTTCTTTCTTTTAAAAATATTATTTTATTCCCTCCTAATTATACATAAGAACAATATTTCAATATTTTGAATGTGTATACTGTTTTTTTTTTGAGCCAATTCTGGTGAGAATAAGATTCAGATGTTGTCTGCTACCACCACCTTCATCTTCACCTCTGTTATCCAGTCTGTCCCAAATATCTTTTATCTTATTACATAAATAATAACTAACTTCATTCAATCCAAGGCAGAAAGTCAGATAAACTATGTATCTCATTTGGACCAAATCATCAAATTCCATAACCAAATTACCTTATATGAGTGAAAGGATTTTTTTAAGATCATAAATCATGAATGAATAAATAAATGAATGAAGGAAAAGGAAAATCATATGACATACTTTCCATGAAGTTTTCCCTTCTGAAATTGTAATCAGACTAGCATTACTACTGAAAAGCTATGTTGAGAGAGTCCCCTATGTTCTATTCATATTTCTGTAATTTTCCAGGACCAAAATAATCTTCATTAGTCACTATTCTCCTATGTGTATTATTTCTCTTTATTAGATTTTAAGATTCTTGAAAGAAGGGACTATTAAGTTTTCTGAGAAATGAGTGGAAAGTGGTGAGATGGAAGGGTGATAGCAAGGCAATAGGATAAAAGATATTTGGGACTGGCTGGATATAGTGGACCATGTAAATGGGCCATGTAAATTTCTGCTCATATAACAATTCATCTTAGTTCCCAAATATTCCCTAGTTAGAAGGGTTTAGTTACTTCAAAGCTGGGCCTCTCAAAGTCTAGTGGTCCAAAGATTTCAGCAGCAAGATCTTAAATCCAAGACACTGAAAAGTAGAACTGATCTCTTGAACCCTAACATGGATTTTAAGAAATTTATTTGAAGCAGAAAAAAAAGAAGTTATGAGTTCAGCTGCACAATGGGATAATACACATACTTTTCATTCATACTGTATCTCTGTTGCTCACTAGGCACATGGGTGCCGGATTCAATTCTATTCAATGTGTGAAAAGTGGACTTGAGGGGGGAGAGGCTGGAGATATAGAAAATAATTAGGAAGTCATTGTGATAATTATGAGGTAAAGGGGATTTGAATTTAAGTGATGGCTATTTGGATGGAGAACAGTTGGAGAACTTATAGAAGTAGAAATTTGAA